>NC_081431.1:17835375-18052675 GCF_949786415.1 Peromyscus eremicus | reverse complement strand
GAGATGGATTTTATGTGCAGAAGCCCAGCAGAATATAAATGAACTGCTGCATCTCACAAATGAGAACTGAGAAGCAGAGGTTCTGGGCTGCACCTCAAAGAGGGAACAGGATACTTTCCTACCTTGCTGTCTGTATGGTGAAGCATGGATAACAGTGGTCCCTCCTTGTGGGGCTGATGGTGATAAATGCCATGCTCAGTGTAAGTGAATGCCTGCTGTTGGTAACACTCAGTATAGCAGCCTCCAGTTCTCATTCCAAACTCCTGATGTTCTCTCGTGTGTCCTTATTCAGGGCACGATTCACTGGTGGCAGGTGTTTGTCGTGTTTATAAATGTCAGTTTCTTAACATTCGCTTTGGAGAGGAAAGGGTGACAGACAAGGGTCCTGAACTTGCTGAGCCCAAGACCCATTCTTAGAGCACTGGAGGGCTAGCAACACCACACACACACACACACACACACACACACACACACACACACACACACACACGCCAGAGCCACTGCAGCCACAGCCCAATTTCCTTTGTTGGTTAGGGACAACTCAGCACCCGTAGACACACTCCAGACACACTCCAGATGTCTTGCTACCATCTGGCTGACGTAGACTCACAGGAGTGCCTAGCCTCTGGGGACACCCAAGGAGACAGGAAGCCCAAGGCTTCCAAGTGGTGCCCTAGGGGTTTCCAGAGTGCTCTGATTCTCTGATTGAGTAACAGGAGTGTGCTGTTTTTCATGCTGCTTCCTTCCCTGCCCATTCCTCTTCTCTTTCTTGGTCGTCTGTTTTCTGAAGGTTCACTTAATCCAACATCCCAGTCAGCTGAGTGAGTGTGGGATAACCCAGGGCGCCCAGGCGCTGTCCAAGGTATTGGAGCTGGTTGCATGCTGCATTGTGGTTCTTCGAAATCTCCTTAAACATAGAAAGGATAATGGTGAATAAACATTAAAGTGATGTGATAGGCTTGTAATCCAAGCTAGGCTGAGGGAGAAGGATCCTTCTGGGTTAACAACAGAGTGAGTTCAACTTCAACCTGGGCAGGTTAGTGAGATCCTAGAGCTATATAGTTCAAGTCCAGTGGCAGAGTGCTTGCTTAGCATGCAGGAGGCCCTCAGTTCAATCCCCAGAACGGTACCCACACACACAAATAAAGTTGATGAGGTTGTATTCCCGGGCAGTTTTGAGATATAACACAGTAAGATGTGATCTTGTGATTTTCCACGAAGCTGTTTTTTCTGTATGTATTTAAAATTTTTTAAAATGCATTAAATTTAAATGTATTCAGAAACAAGAAAATCCTTCTTAGACAATCAATAATTATTGATTCTGGTCTGCTAGTTGTGTAAGTCTTGGGAGGGACTTAGGTTAGGTATGGACATGGTTCAGGTTTCCAGGAAATTCATGATCGATCTTGTCAAGGAGACTCCATGTTTGCCACCCAAGAAACAACCTAAGCCACATGCAGGAAAGTGGCAAATACTTGATTTTTAAGACTGGTATACTAATCACAGCCTTGGTTAAAATAAAACCACATTCTTTCCCCCTTTTGTGGTAAATATATATATGAAATTTGCCACAAACCCTTACTGTTTTAAATGTATGGTGTGTGTGTGTGTGTGTGTGTGTGTGTGTGTGTGTGTGTGTGTGTGTGTGTGTGTGGACATGATTTAAAATCAACCCCCCATGTGACCTTGGACTTATTTTCCTATTTCCTAGCTACACTCATGTCAATGTGTGTCCTAGCCAGCCCCCTCCCATTACCTTCCTTCCTGCGAAGTCCCCCAGGTGACATTTGCATTGAGTGAAGTGATTTTTGTCTTCAAAAAGGGAAATTTTTCACAAATAGTGCTTCCCTTTTATTTCAGCTTGAGCTGTTTTCTCCTGGGAAAACAGCTTTTTGCTTGGCAAAAATGGATGTGAAGCATTGGCGAAAACGAAAGGCCGTTTTCGTTGCAAAGAAAACTGCCTTTTGCTTTTGCCAAAAAAAGCAAAACATATGAGACAAACCCACAAATATTTCCCTGTTTGCAAACTCTGTGAAAACGTGATTTTTTTTTTCACCAGCGGTGAGAATATTTTCCCACACGACGCTTCTTATTTCTAAAAATTATGGTCTCAGTGGTAGAAGTCACAAATGACACCTGTACCATCTCATTAATAGAATTGAATGTCATGAATATGATTTCTAAACATGTTGAATATATGTCCCATCCAATGTGACTCTGGAAGAGATATGGTCTTTACTCGATGAGGTGGGTGTCTCAACAAAGAGAAATGGCACTGGCACATGGTGGACCACTGACCCTGGAAAACAATGGTCAGGAGACTCAGTTGAGCTTGAATATAAAGGAGTAGCTGAATGAATAAAGACTTGTGAAGACGTCACTGGAGAATAAACCACACCAGGTGGTGGAAAGAACGCTGAATGACATGGCAGAGAGCATATTCCCGGTCCCATGTTCATAGTCAAGTGTCTGCAGCTTCCTGGGAACCTGGACCCCACCTGTGGGAAAGGAAAGGACTTCGCGAAGTGGCCGTGGGAATCCCTCTCAGATCTCAGTGTGCAATGACGGGGGGGTGTGTGTGTGTGTGTGTTTGTAAAGTACAGACGTTTTGACTATCCCAGGGTCTTGGCTCATTGACTCTCTCACTTTGCAAATACTCTGCTTAAGCCAGAATCTTTAATGATTTATGAAGAT
Source organism: Peromyscus eremicus (assembly GCF_949786415.1). NCBI lineage: Eukaryota > Metazoa > Chordata > Mammalia > Rodentia > Cricetidae > Peromyscus > Peromyscus eremicus. Next base: position 18,049,981 of record NC_081431.1, on the reverse strand, counting down.
GTTGGAACAACACATTGAATGGGTAGTGTCGCTGTGTGGGGGACATCCCTTACCATCTTCATGTTCTTCCTCATCACCGTGCCAACACTTCACACTGTCACGAAGCTGAATTCTTCTTCCCGGTGAAGTAGGAACATTTGTTTGCCACCTTTACATTATGATAACACTCAGAATATCAATACAGATGAGACTCATTCAAAGCAATAAATTAGCTCAGGGAAGTGGAGTGTAAATACATTTATGATATGTGAAGTCGTATTTTTAGAGATTCAGTTTTAAGGCAATCCTGTGATGAATGTTTTGTCAAGTAAGAAAACACTCCATCAAATAAAGATATCTTCCCCAAGTGAATTTATCTATTATAAAATCTACTTTTGTAGAAGTAATTCTTTGCTGTTCTTAACACTCCTACTTCTCATTTAGGCCTTCTGTTTTGTATTACCCTTAAAAGCTATGTATGGGCGAGCGGGTGTGGGTGTGGGTGCGTTCGCTTGTGTGCAAGAGCACATGTGTGTACATGGGTGTGGAGGCCAGAGCACAACCTTGGACGTGGGTGTCATTTTCAGGAGCTTCCCATCTATTTATTTATTTGTTGTTTGTTTTTGAGACAGAATTTTCTTCCTGGCCTAGGATTTACCAATTAGGTTGGCCTGGCTGGCTAGTGAGCCCTAAGGACCCACTTGCCTTCACCTCCCTGGTGCTAGAATTACATGACCATGCTACTGCACCCACTCCCCCCCACTCCCTCCAAGAACTCTAGGGACCCGACTTAGGTCCTCATGCTTACAAGGCAAGCATCCCTCCACTGAACCATCTCCCCAGCCCAGGAACTCTCCCAATAAAATGAAATCATGAATCAGATTCTGCACTAGACACACCCATGCTTTATCCATTAATGACACAGTACCAGTTACCTTAAACATATTTTCTCCTTTCAGGGCTATTGATTATATGCATTTAACATTCCTATGCTGTCTCCCTATCCCCCCCTCTTTGTGGTGTTGACTCCCCTGCATGACAGACCAGAGCCATACCTTTGACTCCTCTCCCGTGACTTCTGTTCTCTCTGAACAGTGGCCTTATTGTCTGAAGTTGGCTCCCAGGCTTTGCTTTGGGAGGAGGAGAGAAGAAAGACTTGCTTGTGCTTTCCAGGCTGGTTTGGGGTTGGAAGTGGGTCTGTCTCAGAGGTGAGCCACTCCTGTGTTGTGGTCTGGCTCACCTATTTCTCTTCTCCCTCTTTCGGGCGTTAGCCGTTCTCCAGGGGATTGCCCAGGATTTCTGTCCCAGGAAGGCTCAGGCGTGGGTAGAGAGGAAGATGCTCCTGCCGGCGATCTACCACCGCCTTGCTGTGCTCTGTGCTAGTGATGTCCTGGAGTTATCGCTCAGCCCCAGGTTCCCCAGGCACTGCACGTGTGTCCCACACCACTTACAAAGGAAGGAACAAATGGAAGGAAAGATTCAAGAGGCTCTGGACTGCAGACCACACCCCACCACGTTAGCTTTTGAGCTAGGCTCTGAGGTCCTCCAGCTTCAACCTCCCATCCCCTTTGTGGTACCTTTACCCAAGGGGATAAAAGCCCCATGCTAGTTTCCTTTTTAAAACTTTTAGAGGAAACTTTTGGTTGTGAGTCTAGCCTTTAGTGACTGAGCCATCTCCCTAGCCCTTAAGTGAAAATTTTATGTTATAGTACTAAGTAATGGGTTTCATTGTACATTTTCAGATGTATATATCATTATACTTAATTCTTGATCATTGCTCTTCCCCCCTCACTAACTGCACACTTGCTTCTAGAGAAAGCAAAATTAATGGGAAAGGGCTGGAGGTGTGGCTCAGTGGTAAAGTACCCAGCTCCCATTCAAGAGGCCCTATGTTTAATCCCTAGGACCAAAAGGAAAATAGAAGAATGGCAAGGTTGAATATGATTTTTTTAAATGCGTGTGATTAATATCCTCCCCCCCCCAAAAGAGAGAAGTGTCTATAATAAGACTATTAGGAATCTTAGAAATACAATACACAGAGTCATCAAAGAAATGTTCACTGAACAGAATTGATAGAATAATCAGAACTGACACAGATGAAGGAAGGGCCAGTGAGCTAGAAGACCAAGTTGGGGATTCTCAGAGAAAGCAACCAGGAAAGGAAAGGAAAAGAGAAAGGTGAAGTGGCATTGAAGCAAAATGGTCACCGTCAGAGAGCATCATGGAAAATCCCAAACAAGAGACAAAACCAAACAGGGAGAAAAATAGCTAAAGAAACTGTGGCATTGTCTTTCTTGTGGAAACACCTTTTCCCTTCAAAGAGAGTGATCTTTTTCAAGACTTTGCAAACAAGTTAGTAATATGCCTTGAGATCATTTAAGACCATGTTCTTCACCTGCTGTCCTACTGTGTACTCTGTGTGTTTAAGTTTAACCTGCCTTTAGGAGAACAATGTAACAACCTTACTATGCCTTGCAGCACTTCCCCTACAATCGGCTTTGACAACCTAAATTAAAGCATAGTGCTGTGGGATGTTCTGTATGTTAAATGTGTTGCTCTGACTGGTTAATAAATAAAACACTGATTGGCCAGTAGCCAGGCAGGAAGTATAGGCGGGACAAGGAGAGAGGAGAATTCTGGGAAGTGGAAGGTTGAGGCAGAGAGCTGCCATGACAAGTGAGATGTAAGGTACTGGTAAGCCACGAGCCACATGGCAACTTATAGACTAATAGATATGGGTTAATTTAAGATAGAAGAATTAGATAACAAGAAGCCTGCCACAGCCATACAGTTTGTAAGCAATATAAGTCTCTGTGTGTTTACTTGGTTGAGTCTGAGCAGCTGTGGGACTGGTGGGTGAGAGAGATTTGTCCTGACCGTGGGCCAGGCAGGACTGGAGAAAACTCCAGCTACAGCATAGCTTTAATGTTGTTATGTACTCTTCCATGCCCCTGACCAGAGCAGGGGGAGAGAGAAAAAAGAGAGAGGGAAAGGGAAAAGAAGAGGAACAGGAACAGGAAGAGGGAAGGAGAGAGGGAGGGAGGGAAGGAGGGAGAGGGAGAGGGAGAGGGAGAGGGAGAGGGAGAGGGAGAGGGAGAGGGAGAGAGAGAGAGAGAGAGAGAGAGAGAGAGAGAGAGAGAGAGAGAGAGAGAGAGAGAGAGAGAGAGAGAGAGAGTTGTGGTCATTCATCATTTGTTGAAAACAGCCATCAGGTTGAAAGCAACCTTGAACAACAAATATCCCATAAATGTTGGAAGCAACATGTGGATGTAGGGTGGAAACATCTGTTTGCAGTTTTGAGTGTGGTTCTGGGTCAGTTGGGGTCAGTAAAGTCACTTCTTTCCTTGTGAAGCTCTGTTAAAAATCTCTGTAGGAATAAAAAAGTTTCCTCATTTCATTCCCATATCATGTTTTCTGTGCTGTTCAATAAATACAGAGCAGGTAACAGGGACAGGCAAGGACAATCAGACACACACAACAGACAGACTACAGACAGGCCACAGACCATAAACTAAAGACAGATGGAAAAATCAGAGAGAAACAGAGAATTGGAATTTGGGTTCATTCCTGGTCTAAATCACCCCAGAAGGGAGTCTCTCTCTCTCTCCATTCCCTCATGTGACATCAACAACGTAAGAAACAATTTTCTAGAATTAGAGAAAGAAGGGAAAGTTCAGAGTCAAAGGTCATATCCAATGCTAACCCATCAAAGGAGAGGAAAATATGCATTGAGATGTATTGTATCAAATGGAGAAAAAGCCAGAGAGAAAATTCTCCAAGTTTATGGAAAGGGCAAATCACTTTACTGGGCACAGGAATGAGGCAGTGGGTGGAGCTAAATGGTAGAGTAATCACCTGACATCTACATAATGGATTTAGGGTTCTGGACTCCATTATCTGTACGGAAAAAGCAATCCTTAGCAGGAACAAGAATCAGACAGGTAGCAGGATTATTGACAGTCATGGAGAAACAATCTTCAAAAGAATGAAGATATGGAACTTTGAATCTAAACGTTTATATTTAGCCAATATTTCATTTAAACATGAGCATGAATGAAGGTGTGATTTAAGTGCACTGAGTCTCAGGAAAATTCATGCTGATGTTTTATGCACTTTTGAAAGAATTCTTTAAGAAGGGAAATTAATCCAGAAAAAAAAAAGCAATAATGTTTCAGTACATAAAAACTGCTGGCACATGATACAACATGGTGAGCCTTGAAAACACCAGGTGAAAAAAAAGATCCATGAAAGTCACACGTGTGTGGTTCCATTTATAGGCAATTCCCTAGCTAGGAAAATCCATAGTGATGAAAACCAGAGTAATGACTGCCAGGCTGTAGAGGCAGGGAGAGCGGTATGGAGGGACAGTGACTGCTAATGGATACAGGGTAACGAATTGTTCTGGAACTAGAGAGTGGAGATGGTCACATGACTCTGTGGCTATACTAAAGTGGCCTGAAGTACATTTTTAAAGCATTACATGTGTATTTTTGGCTTTTTGAGACAAGGCTTCATTATGTAGCTAAAGCTAGTCTCAAGCATGCCATCCTCCTGCCTCAGCCTCTTGAGTGCTGGAGTTACTAGTGTGCACTACCACATCCAGCTAAAAACATATTTTAAAATAATTATGTCCATAAAAGGAAGCGGGAGTCCATAGAGGGTAAAAAAGAAGGTAGTGGGGTAGTAACAGAAAATGATATGTATGTATGTATGGAAATGTGACACTGTTTTCACTATTTTATACAGTGAGTACATGCTAACAATAAATGGAAGAAATGCAGAAAAGAAAGAATGGCCTAAGATAAACAAATAATATTGTCTCCTGTCTATGGGTGAAGGTGAAGTTCAGTAGTGGGGTGTTGGTTTAGAGCCTCAGCGAGGTCTGTTCCCAAACAGTTCCCCCTTCTGCTTTCTTATCACATGTTCCATTTCCTCTCTTCTCCTCTTCCTTCCTCTCTCTCCCTTAATATCTCTTCCTCTCCCTCATAGACCCTTTTCTACTCTCATGGCCTACACACACACATACACACTCACACACTCACATCCATATACCTAAATACACACACATGCATGTACACACAACAAATACATATGCATACACATGAGTATGCACACACAGACACATACACACATATATGCAGACAAATACACACACATATACACACATCTATACAGACACACACTGTAGTGGTTTGAAAGAAAATGACCCCCATAAGGGAGTGGCACTCTTAGGAGTTGTGGCCTTGTTGGAGGAAGTGTGTTATTGTGGAGGTGGGTTTTGAGGTCTCCTATGCTCAAGCCATGCCCAGTGTGACAGTTCACTTCCTGTTGCCTGCAGATCAAGATGTAGAACTCTCAGCTCCTTCTCCAGCACCATGTCTGCCTGTGTGCCACCATGTCCTGTCATGACAATAGTGGACTAAACCTCTGAAATTGTAAGCCAGCCCCAATTAAATGTTTTCCTTTATAAGAGTTGCCATGGTCATGGTGTCTCTTCACAGCAATAGAAACCCTAAATAAGACACACACACACACACACACACACACATGTACACATGCATACACACACACATATACACACATACACACACAGAGAGAGACACATAGATACATACACATACACATACATGCACACACATGTACACACACATCTAAATCTAAATTGTACATATGAAAGAGAACAGGTATTCATATTTCTATGTCTGGCTTATTTTGCTTAATATGATGATCTCCAGTTCCATACATTTCTTTGAAAACACCTGATTTTTTTTCTTTATGGATGAATAAAATTGCACTGTATATGTATACCATATTTGCTTTATCCATTCATCTGTTGGTGGACATCTTGGCTGGTCCCATTTCCTGGCTAATGTTACCACTACAGCTATCTACACTGACATGAAGTATCTATGTGATATGCTGACTTGGAGCTCTCTAGGTGTATCCAGGAGCTTATAGTGAAATCATGAGCTAGTTCTATTTTTTCAGTCTTTTAAGAAGACTCCACACTGACTTCCATGCTAATTTTCTATTTTTCATTTGGCTTTCCAAATATGAAAGAAATATTAATTTAACTCCAGCCAAGGCTATTTTACCATCTGATTGGTAGGGCACTTAGAGAGAAATGTGTAAGCCATGAGGTTTTGCATGTACCTTAATAGCTTTTATATACAAAATGAGACTACTTTGGAATTCAATCAATGATCTGTTGAATATTTCATCTCAATAGAAACTCAGATCGGACATGGAGCCCATGGAGTAAATTTGCCTCCAGTCAGACCGGTTTTGGTTGGTGTTTGGCTGTCGGTTTCCAAATATAGAAAGTGGAAAGTATTCAGGAAGATGCCTGTTTGTAGAAATACTGGCCCTGGTTTCAACGCAAACCATTAAGCAGGCACAGTGGCTCTTGTCTATAATCTCAGCAGTCAGGATGCTGAATCAGGAGGATTGTGGTGAGTTCAAGCCTAGAATGGGTTACAAATTGAGTTCCTAGTCACCTTGGACCACAGAGTGAGACCTTGTCTCAAAAACACCAAATACACACAAACAAGGGCAGTCCATTAACGTAACTAGTGGAAAACACATCCAGAAAGGGCGTGCTTTGATGGGGAAGGTTAAATTTGAATCGTTTCTTCATTCATAAAGGATTCATTCTGAGCTAGAATTCTTCTATGTGACTGTTAGTCACAACTTCAAAGAGCAAACTGATCATGCATTTCATAATGGTGTGAGTTCAGGTAGGAAAAGGGACCCTACTAACTTCTTGTTTTCTGGAAACTCTGGGTCTGTAATAAAGCTTGGTCTATGTTAACTATGAAACCATAGTTCAATAGTACTTTGATGATTCTAGAATAGTGTATTAGAAAGATGGCTGATAACCCATTCAGACCCACGGTATAGAAACAGGTGGCATTCTGACCAGCAGATACAAGGAAGGAGAAGAGGGCCCCAAGGGATGCATAGTAGTATAGGAACCATCACTGCAAATGGAAAAAAAATATTCTTAAGATAGCCAAGATCCTAAGTCCTGAGAAATTAGATTGTACATCAAGAGAACCATAACTAACTAATCAAAAACTCAATTGAATTCATTCTCACTCAACATATTCAGCTGAAGTATATAAAAAAGATGAATGCACAAGATTATGGAATCCTTGTCAGGATGGGCTATGAGAAGAAAGAGAAGAGTTGGTGTAGGATGGATGAAAAGTGCTTAGTTACCTGGGATGGCAACTCTGGCCCATGGTAGCACTTGATTTAGAATAGAGCCTGTGTCTGTTGCTATGCTGTGAAGGCATGGTGTGGGAGGTGACTGCACAGTCCTATCGGGGGAGTCTGAAGGTAGACTTGTTCATTTCTTAAATGTATACATTTAGCTAACAACTATATGTGGCATTTCCATTAGTCACCAAACATCAGCGTTCTATGGACCAGGCACTGTGCCACTGATGAGACTGGGGAGTCGGGCAGAGACCAGAGTACTATAGTTTGGACCTGGACTGTCCCCTGGAATAGGTTGACTGGCGTTAGAATGACTAGGTGACATACCTCTGGATACCTCTGTGAGGATGTTTCAAGAGAGGTTTAGGGAAGGAGGGAAGATCCATCCTGAATGCGGATGGCACCATCCTATGGTTGCAGTTCTAGATAAAATAAAAATAGAGAAGATGGAGCTAGCTGAGCACCAGAATTCATCTGTTTCCTGAGTATGTATGCTGTGTGACCAACCGCCTCACATTACAGACGCCGTACCTTCCCCACCATGAAGGACTGACTGTCGTCTCCAACTATGAGCTGACACAAACACTTCTTTAAGTGACACATCTTTCAGATATTTTGTCGTAACAACAAGAAAAGTAACTACATTAACTCTTCAAAGGCACACATCCATAACACTTGGTGTGGGGAGCCGGCAAAATCTTTAGGAGAGGCCAATGGGAGGAAGTTAGGTCACTAGGAACATGCCCTTAACAGGAACAATGGGACCCTTCTTTCCCTCTCTTTCTCTAGGTTGAATCATGCTAAGCAGACGCTAGACCCTTTTATATTTCACCAACTCCCTGCTGGTGGATGATTAACTGATTGATTTTTGACACAGGGTATTGCTAAGTTATCCAGGCTAGCCTTGAACTCATTCTGTTCCCTAGGCAAGCCCTAAACTTGTGGTAATCCTGCCTCAGCCTCCTGAGTAGCTGGGATAACAGGGCTGAACCACCAGGTCAGATTTCAAAATGAAAGGACATGTGGAAAGATGGGTGTGGAGGAGGGGGCAGGAGGGGAGTGGATAGTTTGCAGGTGAGAGGCACGGCTTGGAGGGAGGCAGTATGGAAACAACAGGAAATAGGCTGATGTGAAGGAGATGCACGCAGTAAAACTGGATTGGTAGGACATTATGGTGAGTAGGGCATGGGGGAGGGAAAGTTTGAGTCAGAGGGACAATCCAGAAATGGTCCCTAGAGTGCTGGCCTGAGCGAGGAGACAGAACCTGAAGGTGACAGGTGGTGAACTGTCATTATAGCTAAGCCCTTTCCTCTGGTGATATCTGCCTTCTGCTGCTAAGAACCCAATTCCAGAGGGGAAGAGAGTCTCTAAACTAATTGGTGACCAGCATGGGAAGAGCCTTAGGTGAAGTAACAGGAGGGTATGAAAGTCTTGCCCCAGTGATTGGCAGGAAAGAAAGATTCTGGACAGTTTAGTCTCAGAAAAATGTCCCTGTGTGACTAAGCCCCAAGCATCAACCATGTCACCTTTTCTTAGCTTTTCCTCTCAACACGCCCTTCCGCACGGCATTGGCTGATGAAGCCTGCCTGGTTTCAGTGCCCTTTGCTTTTTTTCATATTCCTTTGGAGCTTATGAACAGAAGCCAAAAAGGCCGACGAGAAGACCACCCACAGCCAGCCAGGAATATTTACAGAGCTGGTAAATATGGACTCTACTGCCACCCCGAAGAGGGACGGAGCACTCTACTGCTGTCCTGAAGAAGTGAAAAAGACATTATTCCCCAAGGAAAAGTATAGACACAAAACTTCTTGGTGATCCACACAGATTAAGTACAGTCAACTGGGGAGAAACCGGGGCCACTATTGCTGTTCAGGGGTTTCCGTGGGCAGAAACTGGGGAAATGGGTTTTAACCTCAGCACCCCTCTCCCCTACCTCTCCTCTCCCCCTCCCCTTTCCTTCTCCCCCCCCCCCACTTCCTGATCTCCATGAAGCTTGCAACTGTCACACTGTCTACCAGGATAGGGTTACCTCATCACAGACCAGAAATAATGGCGGTAGCTGATGATGGACTGAAACCTTTGAAATCATGAGCCAAAATAAATCTTTTCTCTTTAGACCTTTCTCTCATGTGTTTGTCACAGCGATGGAAAGACTAACACAGCTCTCCGGGGCAGATCATTTCCATGGGAACCTCTGCTTCTGGTGCTTCTACGTGAGTTAAGGAGCTGGGGTGGAAAGGAATGACTGCCAGGACTTGCCGTTCCTGTATCTTTGCCTGACCATGAAAGAACATCTTCTAGGATGGTTTATCTCAACAAGCAAGCTAGCCTTGGCTCACTTTGGGTGTTACAAAATGGGTTAGCTGGTTCTCATGGTAGCAAAGTAGTCCCACATTGCTGAGCAGTCCAGATGGGGCTTTGATAATCCCTGTCCTCTCAGTGTCTAAATCCTATTCCTGGCAGAGAGTGAGCACAGTGGAGTACAGCAAGCTCCTCTGGTAAGGGGTCCTGCAAGCCAAGGGTGCTGGTGAGAAGAAGACCTCAGGCTGAAGGATGGGAGGGTGTGCACTCACTGAGAAGCAGGAGTGATCCAGTGGTGGCAAGAATAAGACTTCACCACCACTCTGAAATAGAGAAAGACGGATAGTATGGGCACTAAATGACATGAGTGAGTGGTAAAGGCTTCCTCCTTGGGTTGATGCTATTGGATGGTCGTGAAACCTTTTAGAGGTGGAGCCTATGGGAAAGCTCTAGGTCACTGAGGGTATTTTCTCCACAGGGATTACAGAACCCTGGCCCTTCCCACTTCGTCTTTTGTTTTGTGGCTATGAGGTGAGCATTTTGCTCCACAGTGTTCCCACCATGATGTGTTATCTTAGTACAGGCCCAAAGCAACAGAGCCACCACCCGTGGACTCTGAGTCAAACTGGTGAATTAAAAGTCGACCTTTCCTTTATCTAGATTGCCTTGGGTGTTTTGTTAGACCCGTGACTGGTGGCCCAGTTGCTTTTGGTTCTGTGGTGATAAGGTTGCACAGGAGAGGCTTATTGGCAACATGTACTCTAGCTGAGCCTCGGATTTGGTGGTGATGTTTAGTTTTGAAGAGAAAAGATGAAAAATAAAAATCAGTATTTTATACTGGGCAGTAATCTTAACTATTGTTTAAATCCCCCTGGTCCACATGTTTCTCCTTAGACAGGTTTCACAACTCAGATTGGCCTCAAACCCAAGACCTTCTTGCTTCAGGTTCCTGAGTGCTGGGAATATCACCATGCACAGCTTAATCTCTGGTTTTTCTAACCAGTATCTTCTATTAGTCAACACAGGAGCCTGTCTAAACAGTTAGCCTGTCTCTAACAAACAGGAAAGTTAACCCTTGGCCAAGTGATGACTATGTCTTACTCCATGGTGTCTATTTCTTCTGAACCTTCTTAATATTCAGGTCTGGTATTAACGTTGATGGGAGTATGGTGATTTGATCAGCCTAATGTAGTCTAGAGTGAAGACTTTTCCAGAGGGGAAAGACTCCTTCCAACAGAAAGCAGACCCTCTGAGATAGTGTCATGATACCAAGACACACGTGTTTCCATCTCTGTCTCTCACAGTCACTATTAGTTTCCTTCTGTTGTTTGTACGGTCTCTGGACCACACTTAAGACTCCTCATTTTCAAGGTGAGGAGGCTTGGTCAGGACCCTAGAGTTTTTATTATCACTGTCATCATTATTACTATTTTTATTGTTACAATGTTATTGTTGTGTGTGTGTGTGTGTGTTTACACATTGAGCTGTCTTGCCATCCCAGAATTCCAGGTTTTAAGTGAATGGAATTCCAACTCAGCTGACTCCCAGGAAGATGGCAATTAGGAACTACTGGATGGAGTGTGCACGTTAAACCCTAGAGGCACAGACTTAGCTGGTCTCAGAAGCTCTTTCACATTTCTTGTGGGTCAGCTAAAAGCTTGGGAAGCTCTCTACTCACAGGGACAAATGGCTCAGAAGGATGGCCTCACCCAGCCTCACCTCTGGATGCCCAGCAGGAAGAATCTTCCTCCTCCTCCCAACAGTTGCAACTTGAGGATTCCTGGAGCCCAGAAGTCGGGTCCAACCTAGGAAACATCTTTAAAACTAAGGTACAAACAAACAAAAACCTCCTAGTTGTAATGCCATCTTTGAAACACACAGTCAGGACTATCTGAGTGTGTATCTCCAGAATTGCAATTGCTAACGTTTCTGGGGTATCCAGGCACAAGGCCAATCTCTTGGGATACTGATAGACTAGGTCCAGCCACCCATCTTACCATCCCAACTAAAGAGACTAGAAATGATGAATGGCAGAAAAGACTTAATCGATGTGGCTATGTTGGGAGGTACGGATAAAGGCATCCAGTGACTCTGGGGTAGGGGATGGGGTGATGACATGAGCTTTATGGAAGGTGAGGGTATGCATAAGTAAGCAGCCTTGGTTAAAGTGTGGGGCGCTTGTTCATTATCTCGGTACTTATTCTTCGGGATGGTCCAAGGAAGTCCTTACTGCTTGAGATGACAATCTAGTTCCCACAGTGCTTTTGACTATGCTTGAGATGGGGTGAGATGTGGGGTTCTAGCCCATCACTTCACTATCTGTGAGGCTCTGCTATTCCTAGAAGCTAAGGTGAACCCAGGCTTCAGCAATGGCTGGAAGCCTTAAGGCACTCTTTAAGATACCAGAGTGGGACCTTGTAAAAAGGACAGTGAGATGCCTCTATTGCTCTTTACCTCTGTGCCTTGAAGGAGGATTGGGATAGGGTAGGACTCACGTTGTTGTTGTTGTTGTTGTTGTTGTTGTTGTTGTTGTTGAGAGACACTCCTGTGCCTGATTAACATGCCTGCATGTGGAGGTAAACAGATCACTCAAGGTAAAGGAGATAGATTCAAAATAAAGGCAACGATGCCAAGTCTTCATCTTGTTTTTAGTACTTCATGGGGCCATGTGAGGAGCCGATGGTTTTTTAGCAGAAACAGCTCCTGAGTAGTTACTATCCTCAAACCCAAAATCGGTTTGACTTTTGCAGTTTCTGAACTTGGATTGTTTGGCACATCTCAGCCCTATGTTGCCTCCACCTAATGCTTTTGGTTTTATGGTCTCTTCCATTTATGCCCTCACCCTGTGTGATATTACAACACAATAAGAAAAGTAAATTTGGTCTTCATCCCCAGGTCCTAGTACTGAGCTCCTAAAACCCCTTGGAATTTCCTGAGTGGAGGAGGTAAGTCTCTTTCAACCATGCCTGAGTGAAAAAGCCTTGAAGGATGGGAGCTGGTTGCTAAGGGAACCAACAAATGAGGCTTAGCACCTTCAGCCCTCTACCCCTTGGCCAACGATTTCATCAGTCATGTCTATAGAATGGTGGTGGTGCAGCCGCAGTGTTCCAGTTTGAACCTGAAAGGTCCCCATGTGTCTGGATACTATGTCCCCACTGGAAACATTGGCTCCCTGCTACAACTCTGGGGGGTGGTGCCCAGCTGCCTGACCTTCAGGTGTTTCATCCCTGGATATTTCCTATCATTTGCTGCTTGCTGGTGTAACAGGAATCTTAACAGTTCTTATTAATAAAATCAAACCTGTGAGCCAGGTATTGGGGTGAAGCCGGAAGATCAGAGATACAGAACAAGCCACAGCTACCTCACCTCGCCGGATCCTCAACTGGTCTTGTTTCCTCAGACTGGAGGCCTCTGAGTCCTCATCCAGAATGGGTCTCAGCTGAACTGCTGCTCAAAAGCCTGAAGCTTAACCAGCCAAAATGCTTCTAGTTTCTGGTCCTCACACCTTATATACCTTTCTGCTTTCTACCACCACTCCCTGGGATTAAAGGCTCACTTTCTGAGATTAAAGGCGAGTCACCATGCTTGGCTGTATCCTTGAACACATGGATTTCTGCCTCTGGAATGCAAGGATTAAAGGCGTGTGCTATCACTGCCTATCCTCTATGTTTAATATTGTGGTTTTTCTGTTCTCTGACCCCAGATAAGTTTATTAGGATACACAATATTTTGGGGAACACAATACCACCACATGCTGGCCCACTGTAACATGAGCAGCCCTGCTCCATGGTCCCCTCCCTTCCCTGGTGAACTGAATCCCTCTGAAACCATGGCTCAAAATCAATCTTTCCTTCCTTCCTTGTCTGTCTGTCTGTTTTCCAGGTAGTGAGCAAAGTGATGAGGAAGCTAGTTAATATGCTTCGTAAAGACCCTAAACCACAGGCTTTGTAGAACTTCCAGGTTGGTGAACACAGAGTTGCTGGGAGGGTCAAGGCCCAAGGAAACTCACAGCCCTTCCCCTGTACCTGACTCTATGCATCCTTCCTTCTGGCTGTTCCTGAGTTTGTGCCCTTCACAGTGAACCAGTAAACATGACCAAGCTACCTACCCCAGGGAGGATGAATGTAGGGAACTCGTGATTTATAGCCGGTCAGGCACACGTTTAGTAGGCCAGTACAAAACCAGATATCTGTAGTGTGGACAGTCCTGTGGGGCCCAGGGGCTTGTGCTAACTCTAGGAAGCCAGTGTGAAGATTAGTCAAACTGAAAGACACACTTGGATGGTGTGAGGAAGTATCCCTCTGCACCCATTTGGCATCAGCACTGAAGTGTATGTGAGTACAGAGAAAGAAATCTCTAGGGCGTTGGAGTAAGATGTAGTGACTGTTTCTGGTTTGTTTGTTTTCTCACTGTGGCCCCCAGACACCCTTCTGTTCTTTCTAACTCAACGTCCTTCCCTGGTGCCAAGCCTTCTCCTGAGGTTTCCCCATGCTATCCTTGTCCTGGGAGCCTAGAGTTTAATGTGGCCACCCGACCCCCACGCTTACACAATGTCTGAGTCCACTGGTGTCTGCTTGGAGTCTGTGTAGGCAAAGGAAGGGCAAGAGGGAGATTGGCGGGTGGAGGAGGGCTGGTCCTCCTCTCCTGAGGTGAAGTGTGGGCACATCTTGCCTCTCCACGGCCACAATGGGAAGTGTTGTGTTGGTGGCCTTGACCTTCTATTATTTTTAAGCAGCTGTAGCCGAACAAAAGACGAATGAAAACTTTCTGTGGTTGACATTGAAAAAATTGCTGGCATGTCATATGGTAACTCATTAAGGAATTCCCATTCATCAAAACAATTCATTTTTGTTTCAAGAGGCAAAATAAGCAGTTTCTTGCTGATTTCAGTGTCAGCCTCTCTGACCACTTGTGGCTCTGGCTCATTTGCAGTAGTTTTTATTCTTAAATTTCAAGAGCCTTGGGAGCCTGTTTGGAATAGCTGAAGTCAAATTCGGCTGTTTCACTTAGATAAATCCATGTGATCTAATTTCCCTCTTTATGTTTTTTTTTCTTTTACAATGCTAATCTCCAAGACTAGCATTTAATCATTTTTAAAAGATGGGTAGATAGACACCACGTGGGTTCCTTTTTTCCAGAAATTGAAATATACCCAAAGAATTTGAATCCATCACTGTACTGTGTGTAGGAAAATGGTCTCTGGGTGATTTTAAAATGCTCTCCTAATGAGTGGAATTGTCCCAGAGTTTCTTAGAATCCTGGGCCTTAATTAAATTTTATAAATGTTCAGTTTGTAAAATCTGTCATTATAAAGCATATGTAGTTTGTGTTTGTAGCTACATTTGATTAAGCACCACAGAAATCCAACTTTGCACCTCCTGCTTAACATTTTTTTCCTCAAGAGTCTTTAGTCAGGATTATTTCCCAATGACTGATTTTATACTCCTCATCTCATAGGCTCGATCTCTCGATCTCTCGATCTCTCGATCTCTCGATCTCTCGATCTCTCGGAAGTCTCCGATCTCCTTCCTTCCCCTCATCTTCACTCCTGTGAGCCCTGCTCACTTGTCAACCGCTCAGTGTCGCTCTCATCTGTCACTATTGTTCTCTTTTCTCCCTGGGTAGATCAGGGAGAGGCTCAAAACCCTGGCGGAGGTCAGGTGAGCGTTTAAATGTGCCAGCAGAGAACAATGAGAAACAAAGGCCTGGGCTGGAGCAAGGGGGAACTGGAGACTTCTGAGGGAGAAGGTCCCTCTGCTCACCTCCAGCCCAGGCTCCAGGAAAGATTTCCAAACTGGAATCTCCAGATCCCACTTCCAAGACAAGCCCACACTTCAGACTTTAGCAAAATAAATAAATACATAAATACATAAATACATAAATAAATAAATACATAAATAAAAATAAAAATAAAAATTCTCAGCTTTAGAAACTACGGTTCTTTAAAAAACCTTAAGATCACTGTCCTTAAAAGCCAACAAATATCCTATCGTCCTTGGGAATTCTTTTACTTGAGTGTTAAAATGTACTAATTGTGAGAGACTGATTTTCATCCCTTGCATGTGCCTGTCCGAGGATTTTGCAAGTTCTGGTAGTCATCTGGTAAATGTTGGAGAGCTTGCTGTTCCTCAAATGCCTTTCTGAACCCAGGACCAGAGCTCCTGGGGAAGGGTGAACGGCTGCAGTTTTCCCTGGGTGTGAGGTTTCCCTTTGGCCTCATGTCAAGCTCAGGAGGTCAAGGAAAGGTGGGTGAGAAAGAAAAAAACACATCCTTGAATATTCACATCCAGGTACACACACACACACACACACACACACAGAGAGAGAGAGAGAGAGAGAGAGAGAGAGAGAGAGAGACAGAGAGACAGAGAGAGAGAGAGAGAGACAGAGACAGAGACAGAGAGACAGAGAGACAGAGAGAGAGAGAGAGAGATTCACACCCATACACCCATGCACATTCACATCCAAGCACACACACTCACAGATTCACACTCATATACTCATGCACATTCACATTCAAACACACACACAGATCCACACCCATATACCCATGTATATTCACATACACACACACACACACACACACACACACATCCATATACCCATGCACATTCACATACACACACACATACATCCAAGCACACACACCACACATACACACACACACACATCCAAGCACACACACATGTACACACACACACACACACACACACACACACACACACACACACACAGGATTCCCTGGCTCATTTTCTTCTCTTTGCCTGCTCTTGATGTTCATATTTGCCTGTACAAAAAAAACCAAAAAACAAAAACTAAACAAAACAAAAAAACCACCCGTCTAGGATTTCCAGTGCTGTGAACAGGACTAAAGAAGGGGTATCCTCAGTTCTGCCCCACCACATCACCCTAGTCCCTCCAGCGGGCCTGGAGACAAGCCCCTCCACAGGGCAGCTACTCTAGTCAGCCCCTGGACACTCCAGAGAGAGCTAGGTTTGGCTCACCTCAGGCAGTGTTTTCCCCGGGGCCCTGGATCATGCTGATGCTCTTGTCCTGTTTACCCCAAATATCCTCCTAATGCCTGCTATCACCTCTAGGGCTTCTAGGAGGAGCCAGTTTCTCACCAAAAGCCCTTCTCCTGCTGCATATCCCAGTTTCCAATAGCCTGGAGGAACAACACACAAAGTGCCCTGCAACCAGGCATGGGAAACCCTACACATCAGTAAATCTTTTTAACATGTAAGCATAAAATGCCTTAGAAATGCATTCTTGTATGTGAGCGGACACTGTAAAGAAAGTCCCAACATGACTGTTCCATTATTGGAGAAGGTTTTTATTGCAGATATGAGAGAGAAAGAACATCCAGAGGCATCTGGAAGGGTCCAGAGCAGAGAGAAGGAAAAACAGACTGGACACAGCCAGGGTTATAAGGAGAATGAGTAGCTGGGGGAGGGAAGAGCCAGAAGACTGGCATGGGGAGCCTGGAGGCCAGCATGGGCTTTGATATGCAGCCATAGGTACAGGTCAAAGGAGCCATATGTCCCTTCTGATAGACGTAAGGGAAATGACTCCTTTTGGCAGATGGGAACCAGTTTCACAAGTTCCTGAGGAATGCTGGCTTTTATCTAGCTGCCAGAAATCCTATAGTTCAGCTTGAGTTCATTTCTGGATACTTGGGCAGCCTGAGACCTAACAGTTCTGGGGTGTGGGGTACTTCCACCAACCAAAATAGATCTTGTCATGATGCTCCAATTAGTGCACAGACCCAGTCATTTACTGTAATAATTCTAGGACTTTGATAGCATTTGACATAACTGCTTTCACGGCAGTGATTTTACTGAGCAGAGATCTGTACATGAACTTAAGTACTTTACAGCATTTTTGTAGTTATTATCTCATTTTCACTTTAACAAATAAGCCTTGTGGCTCCACCAGTAGAACATCCTCTCCCTCCCACCTCATTCCCAAGCTAACAATGTTTTTATTAGGTTAACGCTGAACTCACCTATTCCTCACAAAGAGCTGGCATTTGGGGAAGCATTTGTCCTCTCTCTCTCTCTCTCTCTCTCTCTCTCTCTCTCTCTCTCTCTCTCTCTCTCGACAGGATTTCTCTGTGTAGCTTTGGAGCCTGTCCTGGAACTTGCTCTGCAGACCAGTCTGGCCTCGAACTCACAGAGATCCACCTGCCTCTGCTTCCTGAGTGCTGGGATTAAAGGCGTGCGCCACCACCAACCAGCTCATTTTTGTGTGAAAAGTTCATTGTGTGGGTTCTAATATGCTTTTCAGGTTAAACATTTCTAAATTTCAGCTAGTCAGAATGAGGCATCTTCGTAGAGCACGGAACATAGGATAAACAGCAAAAACAGGTTCTCACAGTTCTCCAGGCAACGTATAACGTGGTAAACTTAAATATTTCATGGACAATATGTCACAGCCTCAGCGACCTGAGAAAGAAGCAAGGGGAAGAATTTGGACCCACATGTATCCCACTCCCCAATCCCCCACTTTTAATGTGGGGCCAAGTTTTCAAGAAAACCTGGTAATAAGGGATCGTCTTTGCCCCCCCATATTTATGCTTTATGTAATTTGCTGAACATTCATGAATATTAATATGAATAAGACATGTGTAACAATTAAATAGACCTAGTAATCAGATTTCTTTGAGTTTTTCTCAAATTCATTCACTTTTAGTGACATTATCGTGTGTGTGTGTGTGTGTGTGTGTGTGTGTGTGTGTGTGTGTGTGTGTGTGTGTTGAATACCATGTATGGGTGGTTGTGGTGGAGGCCAGAAGAGTGCATAGGACCCCCTGGAGCTGGAGTTATTGGGGGTTGCTAGCTGAGAACTGAACGTGGGTACTCTGAAAGAACAACAGGCACCCTTGAGCTCTGAGCCACTTCTTAAGCCTCTGTGTTGTCTCCTTTGAGTAGACAAGAGCGCTTGTGTCAGGAAGGCTTGGAGACTTGTCTGATGATGCTGGCCATTAGACACATGAAAATCTCCAAGGAAATTCTCATGTCAAGTATTAAAACTATGATACTGGCTGGCATGCGTCTCCTCTCTTTTCTGGTGACTTCTTCCTCTTTTTAACACAGTGATTCACCATCACTGACATGTGCACAAGTGGTTGGAGTTTACAGTAGGATTTGCTGGCTGTCATTCATCTGACCACTGTATTTATGATAGCTCTCAGATGGTTAGTAGATCAAAGACTGGAATTCTCTTCTTGTGTCGAATGATATTTTTTCCTAGTTAGTGGTGCTGAGCCATACGCAGAGAAGAGTAGCTGTGAAGATTTGTGCAGCTCTCGTAGCACTCCATTACTAATTCAGGAAATAGAAAAACCAATCGAAGTGAATATAGCTTTTAAAATGTATTATCTCCCCCAATGGCCAAAGTTGGAACAATTTTAAAAGCAAGATAACATAGGGCGGGATTATAATCCAAAGCATAATGTTGTGGGATTATCTTTTAGTACACTGTGAAGATATGTCTCTGCCAAGGCACCTTCTGGTTGGCTTAATAAAGAGCTGAATGGCCAATAGTTAGGCAGGAGAGGATAGGCAGGACTTCCAGGGAGAGAGAGGAACCCTGGGGAAGAATCCAAGAGGCAGAGATTTTGTCAGTGAGACATGGAGGAAGTTGGACGTACAGTATGGAGGAGAGGTAATGAGTCATATGATAGAACATAGGTTAATTAAATGAGTTAATTTAAGTTTTAAGAGCTAGTTGGGAACAAGCCTAAGCTAAGGCAAAGTTTTCATAATTTATAAGACGTCTTCATGTTATTATAAGGAGCTAGTGGTCCAAAGAAAGTCTGACTACAGCATAAAACAAACATTCATGAATTAATAATAATACAAACAGATGATTGAATAAATGAATGAGGGAGAAAAGATAATTCTTTTATGCAGAAGAATTCCAAACACTTCTTGTCAATAGTCAACCTTCAGGGAGGGTAAAACATAACTCATCATTCTTCAAGTGTGGGTTGCACACAGTAACTACCATTTCAAAAGGGCAGGATAGAGAGAGAGAAAGTAAATTCACAGTGGAAACCATGACAGACAGGGCTGTACTCTGGAGGTCAAAGCCAGTACCAACAGTGATAAATCATACTGTAAGTGTGGACCTGCTAAGGTCTGACTCTTTTGTGTCCCCTAAATGCCCATGTGTTAGAACTACTGGGAAGTGGAGGGACCCAGCGGGAGGACTTTAGGTTATTGGGATCATTTTTGCCAAAGCTAGTGTGGGACTCTGCATTCTTCCTCTTGCTCTTTTTGTTTTTTGACTGTCACATGCTGACTTGTGATGGGTCCCAAAATGACAGGGCCAATTGATTGCTGTGGGATACTTGATTGCACTGTGACACTCTGAGACTGTGTTGATAAAGTGAACCTTGAATCAGGAGATAGAACCAGTGGCTAGCTGACTGGAGTTAGCCATAGAGAAGCCAGAAATACAGATGGAGAAGATGCACAGGAAGGAGGAGGGCGGGACTTAGAGATTTCACCTCTCTTCAGTCTGGGAAGTGTGGAGAGAAGGTCAGCTGGTCACTCCTTTGCTGCATCTTTGATCTATCAGGTTTTCACCCCATATTTGACTCCTGAGTTTTTATTGGTAATAGAACAACTTACGCCAGGCGGTGGTGGCGCACACCTTTAATCCCAGGACTTGGGAGGCAGAGCCAGACAGATCTCTGTTAGTTTGAGGCCAGCCTGATCTATAGAGCGAGATCCAGGACAGGCACCAAAACTATACAGAGAAACCTTGTCTTGAAAAACCAAGGGGGGGGGGGGGTGGAGAACAACTTAGATAAACACATCATCTGGTGCCTCCATTGAGCACCAATGATAGTCAGACTTTCTTTGGACCATCAACTTCCAAATAATGACACAGAGGTTTTTTATTATGAAGCTTGGCCTTAGCTTAGGCTTATTTCCAATTAGCTCTTAAAACTTAAATTAACCCATTTGTATTAATCTGTGTTCTGTCACATGGCTTGTTACTTCTTCTCCCTACTGTATATCTGACTTGCTCTGTGTCTTGCTGACAAATCCCGCCTCTCTTCTTCCTACAGTTCTTATCTCTTCCAGGAAACCCCACCTATTCTCCCCTGCCTAGCTATTGGCCAGTCAGCTCTTCATTAAACCAATCAGAAGGTGCCTTGGCAGAGACACATCTTCACAGTGTACAAAAAGATTATCCTACAATAATCGATCATAGACTGAATCCTCCAAAACGACGAGTCAAAATAAAAATTTACTCTTTACACATTAATTTATCTCAGGCGTTTGTTACAGTAATAGAAAGCTCACTGACATAGTTCTCCTAATATAATGTGATAAAGATGACACCATGTCCTGTGCCCTTTCTTTCTCAAGCTTGATAGCCTCAGTATAATAATAAGAAAACTCAGTCTAACTTCAGGAAAAAAATATAACCTACAAAATTCTTTCTAACAACCATCAAAATTGTCAAAACCATTCAAAATAAGGGAAATCTGAGAACATGTCACAGCTCAGTAGAGTTCAGGGGGATTTGAGTATAAAATGTAATATAGTGTGCAGGATGGCAGCCTGGGACAGAAAAAGGACACTAGGTAAATCTAAAGACAGCTGGAGAAACTATAGCGCTGGTAAGAATATATTATTATAAGCTTATGAATTGTAAGAAATGTACCACACTAATAGAAGGCGCTAATAATAAGGGAAGCTGAGTGAGCTGTATGGAAATTCTATATTCTCAATGTAGGTATAACTTTACTTTTAAAAAGTATTTTTAAAAGGCTATCACCTCCTCAAAAGAGAGAACAGATGGGACAGGAGCCAGCTGCTTGGGGAGATCAGCAGTATCAGTGACTCAGCTCCCTGATGTGCACTCCCCCTAGTCTGTTGGTGTCTCAGTTGTGAGCAGATGGCCACAGTATGTGTGACCCATGAAGACAAGACATTTTCCTACAGGAGGACTGCAACTAAGTCTCCAGGAACTCTCCCTGGAAACCACTGGCCTGAATTTGTGGTCTACAGATTCTGGAGCCCATTGCTGATGAGGCCATCTCAAGAGCCCCTAAGAATCAGGGTTTCCTAAATCTCATACGGTAGCCTCTGAACCAGCTGGACTCTTCTGTTCCCTTTGAAGAGGCTGAGAAACTGTCTAAAGTACAGTACAGAGAACCTCAGGCCGGGGGTGAGAACTCCTGGATTAGACACTCCAGAACCCTGAACATCTAAAGTCCCTTGGCTTCCTGAGCCATCAAAAATACCCCCAAATCCATGGGGATGATGAACAGAACTCTGCCTTTCAAGGTGACCGGTAGCCCTTTCCCACCTCAGAACCTATTCCAGGTCCAATTCTTATCATATAAATGACCAGAATCAAGTCAGAACATTATGTGGTTAAAGATGTATCCGCCTTGATGAGTGCAGAAGGGGGTTACATGCCAACAAAACAGTAGAACCAGCTAATATGCACCCAGACGCTGAAGAAGGATGTATAGAGTGGGACCTTGAGAGCACTTGATTAAGAGGAATAGAATGATGAAATTTGAGAAGAAAGCTTGTCAATATGGTTCCCTTCTCCAGGGAACTATATACCCTGCCAGGACCCTGGGAGATTATGCCTTGAGCATATATTTATCAGATTCGCGCCCAGAAGCATGGAGAGAATATGATCTACACCAAGTGAAACGGAACCACTAAATGATTCCTGTGTAAACGGGTGGAGCAAGAGCTCAAAAGGCTCAGATGAGTGTGTGGGCGTGATTAGCTACCTTAGGAAAAACCACCTACTGACATGAGAAGCCTTAGAAGATGAGCCGAAGGGTGAAAAGGAAATCTCATGGCCATCTAGATCCACATCCCTGAGTAAAAAGGAACCTAGTACTCCAGGCATGTGATGTGAAGACATGGCCCCCAGTGCAGCATGGAAAACATTGATGGAAGAGAAGAGGCCTCAGCATCGAGTAACCTGGGAGTGATAGTCCTCTGTGGGACCTACTGATGGTGAACATGATGGTACAGGATCCCACTCCCTGACAACAGTAAACAGGGGAGGACCCCAAATAATGGAGGTTAAATGTTGGGTTTAGCCCATCAGAATCAAGGTGAGTACAAATGGTTGACCGTGTTCGGTGCTCCTAGGAGCAGAAAAGATGGACCCAACAAGGATATTGCTCTCTATGTATATTTTAAAAGAAATAGACTAAAGAGATGGCTCAGTGGTTAAGGTTGACAGCTGCTCTTGCAGAGGAGCCAAGTTTAGTTCTCAGCATCCATAATCAAGTAAGTCAACTACACATAACTTTAGCTCTAGGGAAATCTAATCCCTCTGGCTTCTCAGGAACCTGTATTCATGTACACACACACACACACACACACACACACACACACACACACACACACAGAGAGAGAGAGAGAGAGAGAGAGAGAGAGAGAGAGAGAGAGAGAGAGAATACAAATAAATCTGTTTGTCTTTGGTTTTCGACACAGGGTTTCTCTGCATAGTCCTGACTATCCTGGAACTTGCTTTGTAGACCAGGCTGGCCTTGAACTCACAGAGATCCACTTGCCTCTGCCTCCCATGTGCTGGAATTAAAGAATAAATCTTTTTTAAAATCATGAATGGATACTAGGCCACGAACAGCTGTCCAATAGCATCATAAGCCCTTATCCAATGTCTATACCTGAGCCAGTCTTCAGAATTGGCATTTACTAATCAAAAAAGAACTTGAGCCCTTAGGAGGAAAGACCCTGACTCACTACAGCAACTACATACGACAGTGGTCTAAATAGTAAAGGCACCTATGTCCCTTTACTCAGGTCATCATACAGAGGGATGAGAGCATACCCACAGGGTTCCAGGATTTGGGGACATAGGTTCTGAGTTTTTCTTAATTTAACCCAGAATCTGGAGAATCTTCATGTTTCTCTTATTGGAACAGGGCATATGGGAGCCAGGTAGGTATTAAGTAGAAACCCAGGCCTGAATGATTTATAACAGAATCACTGGACCCTGGAACCCACAAAGGGCACTCCTTTAGTCTGTGAAAATGTCCCTGGAAGGGACGTGGTTGGCTGTTGGCAGAACTCACTGATGATTTTTTACTTTGTGAGTTTGTAGAGTCACAAATCAAAGGAAGGGAATGAGAATACTTTGAAGGGGCTCTCCCCTAGCCCAAAGATTGAATTATAATGAAAGCAACACTGCATCCCCAGGAGAGTGCTGACTAGTCCCACGCATAAAGACCTAAGGTATGCAGGCAGAGTCACGCCCATCATAGCCCTGGTGTGATTTATCAGTCTTGGTCCCACAGAAGCCGGATAGACTCTGAAGGATGTTAGGTACTACAAGCCAAACTTAGGCAGGTAATTGTCCTAATGACTACTGTTACTACAGATATAGTATATAATTGTTTTGCAGAGCACAGCAAAATGAGCTTGGGTCCGGAGAAGGTAGCCTTTTCCATTCCTTCTAGGGGCGAGTTCGGAAGCAGTTTACATTGACATGAAGTGGATACTACTATACGTTTACCTCTTGCCCAAGCCCTGTGCTAATTCTCCTGTTGTCTGCAGTTCTTCAGTCCAAAAGGACTAGTCTGTCTGTTTAAGGAAAACACACTGATTCACTGAGCTACTGCCTTATATTAACGGGTTCAGATGAACAAGATGTGGTAAGAAATGAGAGACCTTGGTTGGACCCCATGACAAGCAGACTCTGTGATTCAAGGTATCTGTGGTGGGAAAAGATGCCATGTGGAGTTTATGGCAATAAGAGACTCACAGTGAAGACCTCTGGGGTTCTGGAGCAAGGCCATGCCATCTGCAGCGGAGAATTATATACCATTTGAAAGAATAGCTCTTGGCATGCCAGTGGGCCCCAGTTGAGATGAAGTGCTTAACAAGGGATATCAAGTGACCATGTGGCCAAACTGTCCATAATAATCTGAGTTCTATCCAACCCATCAACTCATAAGGTCAGGTGGGCCTGGGAGCATCCATCACTAGGCAGAAATGGTACGTCCCAATTGGATAAAAGCAGGGCAAGTAAGCACAAGAAAGTTTCAGGTCCCCATGTTACCCATCATCTTCACACCAGCTTCTCTTCCTCAGTTCATATATATGGTGGTTGCCTGCAGGATAACAAGAGTTACATCATCCCCTATTGGACAATTGGGGAAAGGAAAAAAGTCTAGGCTTAGTTTATGCAGGAGTTTGTGAGTGCTAGCCTGAGATACACACTGACTCCATAGTGACCCCTCCTAGGATTGACTTTAAAGACAGGCAAAGGAAAGTCTCCCACAGGAAGCACTTTAGACTATGCGCTGGATTATGCACTTTTGAGAAGAGGAAAAATTGTCCCGTGTGGGAATTCACAGACAGTAGCAAAAGCCTAGGCTAGGGGCCTGGGAGGAACAAGACTATAAATATCAGGGACATTAACCAGGCATCTTTTGCCTGTAATTTCAGAATCTGAGAGGCTGAGGCAGGAGGATTGTCAGGAGTTTGAAGCCAGTTCTGGAATGAAACTCAGAGCTTCCTGCATGATAGGCAAGCACTCCACTGTGCCCTCTCTAGTACAGTAGAGTATCTGCTGCAGAACAGAAAACCAGCCAAACAGACAAGATGACTCACCAGGCAATATTAGCCACCTTGTATCACTGGCCACCTAAGGGATGGTACAACTGGTGCATGAACATGGTGGCACTTCCACAAGATTGGAGACCCTGTAGGTGTTCGAACTCATGGACTCATGCTCATCAAGGCTGACTTGATTATTACCCCTGATAAGTGTCTTAACCTACAGACCAAAAGCAAACACTAATTCTCACATGGAGCATCATCCCTCAGAGAAAACAAGCGACCATGTAACAGGAGTTGCTCACATTGCGTGTTTCTACCTCAGAAAGAGAACTGATTTATCTTGATTGGAATCGACACTTATTCCAGATAGAGGTTTTGTTTTTTTGCTTATAGGCTCTAAACTACTGTTTGGAGGCCCACTAGGTATTTGTGGCACTGACGTGGGACCACACAGAACACTTCATTGCACTTAGCAGTCTACTTCATAGCATTAGAGATATGTTGGGAAGCATTTGACCATGATTGGTAGTAGAGTTTTCATAGAAGACAGCATCTGATGGGAAGAGGAAGCAAGCTTGTCAAGGAGGAGTTTATGAAGCATCTTGGTGATAGGCTGCCAGGGTGGGACACCAATCTCTAGGACCTTAAATCAGCAACCATTTCATGACTCTGTTTCCTCAACATGTGGAATAGAGAACCTGGGAACCAAAACATAGGAGGCAGGCATAGTTCCACCCCTGCTCTTGAGGATCTGCCTGGGGAATTTGCACTTCCCACCCACTACTAACAGCTTTTACACAATTAGAAGTTTGGCTCCCATGAGAATGTTTCCACCAGGGGGCAGAGCAAGAGTCACCTTATACCTCAAAACTGAAGTGCTAACAGTCCTTTCAGTACCCTGTGCAAGAGAAAGAGGTGCCATCTCAAAGGGAGTAACTGGCTCTGATCATCAGGAAGAGGTAGGGCTGTTGGTACACAGCAGGGCAAAGGACTATGTGCCTACTTTCCTGGTGGCCTATGTTAGGATCTGTTGGTGTTCCCCTGGCAAACCTGGACAACAGACAAGTGCAGCTTGCACAGCCTGGGAAGCACAGGGTGTCGGCCTTGAAGGACAAGGTTAGCTTACCCTAGTAGATAAAGCTCTGTCAGTGGGGGTGCCAGCTGAGGGAGAGGGCCATGTGGGATGAGGTGGGGGGAGATGGAAGGATGAGGAGCAGGTGTAGTCCCAAGACTAGCTCCTACAGTTCACCCCACTGGCCTTCCTCTCAGTTTCTCCAGGAGAGGAGACGGCCAGAGTCTTGCAGGCACAGTTCCCAGATGGGGCAAAATTATTATACAAAATAAGTAGATTGAAATTTGTGACTGCAGTAGGGGTGATAATTCACTGCCAAGGTCCTCACTCAGGACCCGGCCTCTAGGATGTAGGTTGCAGTCAGTTCACAGATATCCCTCAGCCACAGGGAATTGTGTCCCCTCCCCTCAGAGAGCCCAGACAAGCCTATGCCTCTTCCTTGTACATCCACCATGTGATTGATGGGGAGCAGGAGGAGTTAGGGTCAAGTCCTTTTGCTTCGATTCAGTCCCAGCATGAAGTGACATCCCCAGTCCTTGGTACCCATGGTCGCTAAGGCATCCGTGGCTGCTCTGGGAAACATTTTTTTCTGCACAGTCCTAGGCTCCACCCCTCCGAGGTGCTTCACTGTAAGTGTACTGCAGACATCTCTCTGCCTCAGAATGTTTCCAGGGAACCTTTGCCTGAAAGTTGATCTACCATAGAAACCCAATAAAGACAGAGCAACGGTATTTGGTTCAGTCAGGACACCAGGACATGCTGCTTCCAGGTTGATTATACCTAAACTGGATCACTGCCATGAATAAAGACAAAGTTAGTTTATCATTTTATAGAATTCTGCTGACTCAGGCACCAACATCGTCATATCACATATACATAAACCCTGCCCCCACCCACTCCATCTGTAGCAGAGCCATCGAAGAGAAAAAAGCGGTTTGGGTTTCACAGCTCATTTCTGCTGCATCAAATAAACCAAATCTAAAAACAACGACAAAAAGAAAGAAACAAAACACAACCAATCCTCGAGCTATTCCTTGCTAACCACAACACAAATGTACGTGACTGACTCATCTCTTTGTTATAGAAGTTACTGGATTTTGTATGAAACCCTGACTATGAGTCAAGTAAAATCTCAGAAAAGCAAACGGGCAGGTTCAAACTTCAATTTCTATAAACTTATGTCCCAATTCAACTTTCTGTGATTCTTTTTCACCCAAACTAGATGTTGGACAGAACACCATTCCAATTTTCATACAAGACTCAACAAAAATAGATGTTGAAAATTTACTAAGTAGATGAGATCCAGTTTCAAAATTTTTATTTTTTTCTGGGTAGTAAATATTTCAAATCTCCCCCATTTTTTTCTTGACAAAACTTTGGGTTACCTCCTGCCCCCTTTTCTGAGCAGTAAGGCACAATCACTCTAGAGTACTGCCAACTATAACGAACATCTCCAGATGGGCTGGTCTGCAGCTGGAGGCTTTAACTCTGTAGGATTATTTGAAATCTCCAAGCCAGCAGAGCAAGGCAACGGCACAGTGGGCACAATTCACAATGTTTTGGCTCTAGAGCAAATAGCGGCTGAACTTAGTTTTTTCAGCTAAAATGGAATTTATGCAGATGTGCTTTGCACTAAATTCATTAAACAATTACATCCTGGTGCCGTTTTCACATTTTTGTAAAGGATCTGCATAAGCACTAATTAGATCTAAGACAATGTTACTGGGCAAATTACAGTGTGGATTGTTCGCCTTGTCTTGTATTCCGCATCTGCTCCGAGATGATGATAATTTAGGTGCAAGCCATATAAATGTTGGGTTTTGTTCCATTTACTGGAAATATTTATTTGAAACATACTATAGATTAATTGATAATGTAACCATTTTTTAAAAGAGCCTCCCGATGTTTTTCTCACGGGTGTGGAGGGGTAAGATTCAGTCTGTGGTGGGGGAAATACAGTAGCTGGAACTTCCCACAATCGCTAACTGGCATTTTCCTCTCCAGTGAGGTTTGCTGTTGAAAGGATCTTTGCATTTCATTTGGCTTCAAGTGCAAGCTGGGTTTGCTGAATTACAGCGGGGGCCTTTCAGGGTGCAGCATTCACGCAAAGGCATGCAGAGTCTCCTGGGCAGCTCCCAGAGGCAGCAACCCACCTCTTCGGTGTGTCCACTGGACAGAGTGGCTTAATATCGGAAGACCATTCAGTATCTTAGGTGACTCAGACCTCGGAGTATGTTTTCTTTCTTTCCTATTAATCTTCTATTTCATATACCATTCAATGTAAAAGACTAACATTTAAACATGAAATCCACTCTGCAGAAAGTTAGGGCATTCCAACAGGGTTTCTATGGCAACTTTGAATGTACCAACTTAATTCAAGGCTCTCTCTAGCCCAGAAGTCACCACTCTCTAGTAGACATTCCATACCAGGCTCTCCATTCTCTCACACCCAGAGCTGCTTCTGCTCCAGCCCACAGCATCTCTCTCCCTGGGAAGGCAGCCAATGCTGGGAATCAGCTTGGCTGCTGCGGTTCTAAACCCCACTCCTGTTGCTGGACTTTTCAAATGGTTACTTCTACTGCTTGATGGAGCCAGCCAGGAAAAGCCAAGTTCAGTGTGAACGCCAACAGAGATTACGAGGCAAAACTGAACTCTGAATGTAATCAAATTCAAAAGCCCAAATCCAAGATACATAGAAATGTCCTTCTGTGTGTGTGACGCCTACTTATTAACGCCCAGCTTGGCAAGGACACATGGGACTCTCCAAAGTTAGCATTGAGGCTCGCTCACTCTAGCAGCCTGCTTCCTTTCTTTCTAGGTGGGGCTTTGCATTTCATCCCTGGGTTTTTGCTAGGTTGGGGAGACTGTAACCATAAGGGTGATAATAATTGCTTCTGCAGACTTAATTGTAAGCCTGAAAATGCTGTGCTGGTTAAGTATGAGAATATATCCTCCTTAAAGGAGAAAATAATTTAGCACTGGGGCCTTGTAGTTTAAAGGTAAACTATATTGCACCTGTGGAAGAAAGCAGTGTTTGTTGACACTATTTTATTTTATTTCTCTCCTCTCTCTCTCTCTCTCTCTCTCTCTCTCTCTCTCTCTCTCTCTCTCTCTCTCTCTGTGTGTGTGTGTGTGTGTGTGTGTGTGTGTGTGTGTGTGTGTGTCTTACTATATACCCTAAGCAGACTTACCTCCCCAGCCTCAGGAGTGCTGGGATTATGGGTGTGTACCATCATCACACCCAACCAAAAATCTGTCAGTTGTCAATAGCTCTTCCGCTAAAGGTGGGGGCTCATGAAAGCCTCCCCACTCCGTGTTGGCATATTGACCAGCTTGATCTTGTCTAGGATTATGCAGGCAACCATAGCTGCTGTGAATTCATGAGTGCAGACATCCTGTTGTGTCCAGAATCAACCACTGTTTCAGGCCAGCCCTTCCGGATCTCTGGCTCTTCCATTTCTACTCCCTAGTCTATAATGGTGAAACTTGGGGAGGGAGTGTGATCTAGATGGCCCATTGTGGCTGGCCGAGCACTCCACAGAAACTTACTCTGTGCACTTTGATCAGTTGTGAGTTTCTGCCTTAACTGCTGTCCATGGCACAAAGAAACTTCTCTGATGAGATCAGAGATATGAATTTAGAAGGTAGTTTGATTCCATGTCCATTTTAGAAAAAGAATAGTAAAAGATTCATCCTCAGGACCTATGGGCTTTTCCAACCTTGGGTTCTTGACCAGATTTACAGTACTGGGTGTGTATTTCCTCCTGTGAGTGGGTCTTACAGACAATCAGAAAGTGGTTGGTTACTCCCATAACATTTGTACCACTAGTGTACAATGTTATCAGAACAGTCATCGCTGCAGTTCACAGGGTTTGAAGCTGGGAAAAACTGATGATTACTCTTCTTCTTCTTTGGTAGTGTGTATGGCACATTCCAGGAAAAAAAAACAAAAAACAAAAAAAAAAAAAACAAAATCGCTGGCCAGTAGAGATGAAGCTTCCAGTTCAGTACTTACTTAATTCTCTATGGTATGACATGGCAGAGTATTGATAAAGCTCAGGGTGTATCTCCAAGGAGGGAAAACTCGAATGGTAGGTACAGATCAAGGTTATGTCTTATGGGCCACACTAAAGAACCTTGCGTTTTACTCATATGTTTCTGGTTAGAATGTCCTATGGTTCAGAGGCCTTGGAAAGCAGCCTGGCTGCTCCTGACTCACTCAACCCAGAGTTATCCTGGGATCCACTTGTTCCATTCCTAGGTAGGTACTTCAGACTGACCGTTTATATACTGAACTAATAAAAGCTCAGTGTGACTTGGAGGTGGGACCTTCAGGAGGTTATTAGGTCATGAGAGCGCCATGATTACAGATGGGTTTGGTCCTCTTATGAAAGATGCCTCAGAGAGCTCCCTGTTCCTCCCCTCTGTGAAGAATGAGTCTCCATCAAATATCCAATAATTTGGACTTCCCAGCCTCTAGGACTCTGGGAAATAAATTTTACTTGCCCACAACCACCCAGTTTATGGTGTTTTGTTACATCAGCCCAGGAGACTAAGAAAGTATTCCAAGAGACATGGAAACACAGGGCCACATAAAAAGTTGTACATGAACATTTACAACAGACAAAGATGGACACAATCCAAATGCCCATCATGTCTTAATAGATAAACTGTAGTATACCAACAGAAAACAATTTTATCTGGCCATTAAAAAAATGAAGTGTGGTTGGTCCTCTATGGATCCCATATCCAAAGATAAAACCAACCAAAACTGGAAAGCACTTTTAAAAACTTGGGTCTGTATATTTTTATCTTGCCATTTTTTTCCCAACCTACTAAAACAACTATATAGTCAGCAATTTGGAAATGATTTAATATATATAGATCTAGGAGCTGGAGAGATAGCCCAGCAGTTAAAAGAGCTTGCCAGTCTTCCAGAGGACTCCTGTTCTGTTCTCAGACCCTGCATCTGGCTGCTCACAACCACCTATAACGCCACTCCAGGGGCCCTGATGCCCTCTTCTGGCCTCTCTGGGCATATACAGATGTGGCACACACATCTACAAATAAAAATAAATCTCAGGGAATAAAAAGTATATACAGATCCATAAAATTAGCTCTTCAGACTCCAAAAAACTTGTCAAGCTATTTTTAAAAAATTAACTATAACGTTTCATTTGATTTTGTCATGGAAATAATAAACAATGTTCCTTTGCTTCCGTTAGAAAAGATACTTCAGGAAAATAGGAAGTGCAAATGTTGACAAGGATACATGATATTAGTAGAAATATGAAGTGTTGCATTCCCCTGGTGGTGGTGGCGCACACCTTTAATCCCAGCACTTGGGAGGCAGAACCAGGCGGAGCTCTGTGAGTTTGAGGCCAGCCTGGTCTACAGAGTGAGTTCCAGGAAAGGCTCCAAAGCTACACAGAGAAACCCTGTCTCAAAAAACAAAAAAGGGGGAGGGGGTGGTTTGCATTCATGCTGAAAACCAATGTGATGGTCTCTCCGAGGATTAAAAATAAAGTTTATGACTAGGAAGCAGCTCAGTGTAAGGTGTTTGCCTAGCATATTTAAGGTTATGCCTTCAAGCTCTAGAGCTGCAAAATTTTGAAAACTGAAATTACTGTATGATCGAGCAACTATATTTTTAGGTATAAACCCCAAAGAACTGAAAATAGGGTCTTGAATGGATATTTGTTTAAGCAACATTACTCATAATAAACAAAAGTTGAATGTGATCCAAGTGTCCATTGATAGGTAAATGAAAATGCAAAAATGAGGATAATTACATATATTGTATATTATACCATTTGGCCTTGAAAAGAAAGGAGATTAGGCTCATGGCACAATATAGATGAGACCGAACCTCAAGACACTGAGCTAAGTGAAATAAGCCAGACACAGAAAGACAAACACTGTATGGTGCCATCTTTCAGAAGTATTAAGTGGCCAAATTTGCAGACAGTAAATAAAATGACAGTTGCCAGGGGCTGAGGAGACACAGGGGCAAGTAGTTAACATAGTAAATTTAATATTATATGTGTTTTATCGTATTATTTTTTAAAAACAAAGGTTATCTGTCTTAGTAACAGGATGTCTGAGTCCCTGTAAACAGGATGGGGAGGAAGAACTAACTGCCTTTAGACTCCCAAGGACCTGGGCTGAATTCTGCCTTGCTAAATATTTGGTATCACACCAGTCCAGGTTTTCCTGGGCTCCATTCTCTAACCCAAACTACAACCCTGAGATGATAACTAAAGAAGGCTGTATCTATGTCACATACTGTCTTAGTTAGGGTTTCTATTGCTGCAATGAAACACCATGACCAAAAAAACATGTTGGGGAGGAAAGGGTTTATTTGGCTTACACTTAAGCATTCCTGTTCATCACTGAAGGAAGTCAGGACAGGAACTCAAGTAGAGCAGGATCCTGGAAGCAGGAACTGATGTAGAGGCCATGGATGGGAGCTGCTTACTGGCTTGTTTCCCATGGCTTGCTCAGCCCACCTTCTTATAGAACCGAGGACCAATAGCCCAGAGATGATACCAACCACCATGGGCTGGGCCCTCCCTCATTGATCACTAAATGAGAAGATGCCTTATAGCTGGATCTCATGGAGGCATTTCCTCAACGAGGCTCCTTCCTCTGATCATTCTGGCTTGTGTCAAGTTGACACACACAACCAGACAGTACAGGTGCTCATTTTCATCTTCTATATTAATGCTACTTTAGAAAAAGAATATAGATTAGCATCCATAAGTAAAAATACTGTGTGATTTAAGATGTCAGATAAAACATCAAAAACCTGTTTAGAATCTGGATTTCACATAGCAAAAGAATGTTTAATAATTGTTTTATGTAAGTATGTCCCTAGCATTTCCAAGTGTGTTGGGCAATGTTTATGTTTGAAATATACATATACAAAAAAATTATTTATCAGAAATTCAAATTTAAATGTGTTTCCCATATTTTTTTCATTAAATAAAATCCTCACCCACAGCATTGATGTTTTTATCATTCAAGTAAGTGATAAAGTTTGGATTTATGGAGAAGAAAAGCCATTTTTCTCCAGTATTTCAGCAATTCATTCTTGTTCCCATTCTTGAGCCCAGTTATTATCCTAGAGTCATGATGGGCATGTGGCTTGATAACTGGAATGACAGCTCAAAACAGAGCTGAAAGATTAATCTTCTATTTGCCTCCTAATTATGATTGATTTGAAACAAACAAAAACATGAATGGGTTAAGGGCTTAATTTCCTTTTCTGCCTCTTACTCCAGTAGGCTTGTGAGCAGCCTTCTCTCTGAGGTGAGCTGCTCTCACATTCATCCGTAGCAGAGTTTTATCAGTGAAGAGGGTGGCCCTGAATCACCCAAAGAAGACAGGCACGGAGTAAGTTATAATAGTGAAGAACAGTGTCTGGTCAATTTCATCAGCTTGCTTGCTCTTCCACAGAGCAGTTGAAATGCCTGATGCGACTGAAACACTGCTGGCCCTCCTGCACTCATCCCCTCAAGCCTCCTGCTGGGAACAGTGCAGTGTCTTTAAAGTGAAGTTCCCAGAGGAAGACAATGGTCACATTCACCAGCGGAGGCCTGCAGAGACACTGAAGCCAGGCTTGTCTCAAGATTGCGATTGCGTGGTGTGTGCCTGCAGATGTGTGCTGTGTGCTAACTCAGATTCCTAGGCACACCTGAAGAGCTAATATGGGTTGGATAGTGTCACCCAGGAATCAAGAGGGCTTCATCTCTCAGAATAGCCAGTCTCTGTGGCCTTTGTCAGCTAAGGGAGCTTGCCTTTTCTGCATTCTACTTTGGAGTATCGTGGCTTGGCATGCCTGGACTTCTGCTTCAGAACTAGATTAGAAATTTATTTTTAATCAGTAGTCATTGTGACTGCATATGCTATACCAGATACTGAGTTGGGACAGGAGCATAATCTTTTCTCTTATGGGCAAGGTGAGGCCTCCTAGGAGAGAGAAGAAGTTGTGCAGATTCACAGAGCTAGTTGAGTAGCAGAGGAGGGATTCAAACCCAGGATTCTAACTTCTGAGTCTACCCGTTATGCTACACTTCCCTATTAAACTGTGGATTTGCAGTAGTGCACACAGGAAAAGCACTTTAGAGCTGGGGAGAAGGCTCAAGTGTGAGAACCTGAGTTCAGATCCCCACTATTGATGGAAAAGCTGGCAGGTGGAAACAGCACACAGGTCCATGACCCTAGAGCTGAGGGGGACAGAGACAGGGAAATTCCTGGAGCATGCTAGCCAGACAACCTAGCCAATCCATGAGTTCTGGGTTCAGTGAGAGACCCTGTCTCAAAAACAAGATGGAGAATTATAGAGGAAGAGACTGAGTGTTGACCTCTAGCCACCACACATGTATGCACAAATGAGCATGCACACTGTTATTTACTGAGCAGCACTGTTTACCATTTGAGAAAAGCCACGAGGTACAACAAACCCACTATAAGAGCTTATTAAGGGGAGGGAACAGAAAGTGTGTGCATAGGCCTATGGAATGATCATATAGGAAGAAAAGGGGGGAATAGGTGGAACCCGCTTCTATAGGTCCCCTCTCCCTGGTCACCGCTGCCACAAGCACATATGGGCTTACATAGCTATGCTACACGTGTGCATAGATTACATGATCACACTGCACTCAAATTACGTGATCACACAGCACACAGATTATGTAGAACACAAGGCCCTGGGATGACTAAGCGTCTTGCCAGCACATACATGGTCATGGGGGAGTGGCTAGGAATTCTAACATTCCAGACTCTTTGTTCTTATTAAAAAAAAATATATATATGGTGGGTGAGCAGGAATGGGGGCACCATGTCTCCCAAAACTGCTTCTATCTGACTCAGTGGGCATTGGTTAACTCTTGGGGGTAGGGAAGCGGGCTTTTGAGGTAGACAGGTATCCTGAGGTAGTGGATTGTCCTCTGCTCCTTTGGGAATCATCCATTGCCTTCTGCTACTTCAGGCTCTATGACTGTTTGGGTCTGACAAGATGCTAGAGAGGCAGAAGAAGGAGTTTAGAAAAAAATTTTGTTGGGGAAGGTCCCCGAGGGGTTCCAGGGTGAGGCGGGGGGGTGGGGGGGTGGGGGGGTGGGGGGGTGGGGGGGTGGGGGGGTGGGGGGGTGGGATCCCAGGACCAGAAAGTTTGAATTATACTTACGTGCAATGCATCTAGTTGCAGGACCCTACCAGGTACATTACCCAAGCTCAGTACCCTCTCTCACTCCAGAGCCTTAGAGGACTTAAGTCTCTCTCTCCTTCTTGCTAACACTAACCAATAAAATTCTGATAGCAGAGTACTAAACATTATAACATTATGGCTACCAGCTCAAGATTTTAAATTCCCTGTAGCTGCTTCTTAATATGTTTGAAAATTCTTCCAAGCTCCAGAGCTAGCTTGAATCCACCTGGACAGGTCAGATCCACTCCAGATAAGTATAATTCAAACGTTTCTTGTCCCAGGACCCCCCCTCCCTAACTCTGGAACCCCTTGGGGACCACCCCAAGGTAATTTTTTTTCTAAACTCCCTCTTCTGCCACACCAGCACCTTGGCAGACCCAAATAGTCACAGAACCCAAAGCAGTGGAAGGTGATGGACAATTCCCAAAGCAGCAGAGGACAATCCACTACCTCAGGACATCCAGCTACCCAAAATGCCCCCTTCCCTACCCCCAAAAGTTAACTAACTGATGCCCACTGAGTCAGCTGGAGGCAGTTTTGGGAGACACAGCACCCCCATTCCCGTTCACCCGCCATTTTTATAAAAACAAAGAGTCTGGAATGTTAGAACCCCTGGCCACTTCCCCAGCTGTATGACCGTGCATTCACTGTCCAGTAGCCAAGCAAGATGCTTATGTCCTACATAATCTGTGCGCTATGTGATCAACGTAATTTGAGTGCAGTGTGATCGCAATCTACGCGCATGTGTGTTGTAGCTACATAAGCCCATATGCACATGTGTGAAGGGAACTTATAAAAGAGAGTTCCACCTATTTCCCCCCTTCTCTTCCTACATGATCATTCCATAGGTCTATGCACACACCTTCTGTTCCCTTCCCTTAATAAACTCTTATAGTGGGTTTTGTTGTACCTCTTGGCTTTTCTTGCACGGTAAACAGCGTTGCCTAATAAATAAAATTGCATTGCTTAATAAATAACACACACACACACACACACACACACACACACACACACGCTCATATTAATAAAGAAAGAGAGAGGGGGAAGAAGGAAGGGAGGGAGTGAGGAAGGAAGGAAGGAAGAAAGGAAGGAAGGAAGGAAGGAAGGAAGGAAGGAAGGAAGGAAGGAAGGAAGAAAGGAAGGAAGGAAGAAAATCAGTTTAATTTTAAAAAAAACAAGAAACAGGGTAAATGAAATAGAGCTGACTTCTTCCAGATGGTTAAAGCACACCCTGGAAGCATCAACTTCCTGTCTGCGGTCACTTTCCTGTCACTCAATGCAAGATTCAGTTGGCACTTTTTTTTTTTTTTTTGCTTCAAGGAATTGACAATTATGTAGGGAGCTTGTTGCTCCAACAATTCCATATTTTAATAGGCGAATTTGAAATTAAGTAATGTTTATCAGGGTAAACTGAATGTCTAGAATTTAGGAATGATTTCCATTATAAAGCACTTCCTCACTCTTTTCCTGTGCATGAATAGACTTAAAATATGGTGATGAGTGGCATTGTTCATGCGCCTGCAGCTCACAAGGAACACACAACACACTCTAAAATCACAAATTAATTGCTAATGAGAATATTGCTCCTGAAGAGTTATATTGTTCACGGGGAGAATGATCGCTCCACAGAAAAGAAGGAGCTTACACGGCCCCATTTTGGAGGGACAAAGGAACCCAGCATCTGGTCAAGACATGAGCCGCTTCGAATCTTCCCCTTCTGGTTCCAGGTAGACTTTCACGGGATGGATTCAGGATGCAAGAGTTAAAACTGTGGAGGGCAGAGGATGCAGACCACCACCCTGAAGCTGAGTTACAGGTGGTAAGTAGTGAGCTACCTGCTGTGAGTGCTGGGAAGAAAACTCAGATCCTCTGGGAAAGCAATACTTGCTCTCAACTACGGAGTCATCTCTCTAGGCCCTATATACCTGAATTTTATCCTCCCTTCTTAGTAACAAAAGTCTGCTTAGAAAACCCCACTGCTGTCTGCACTAACCTGGGAAATGCTTAGCCTTCTTCCAGGTAGTGGGTGCTGCAAGAACCAGGACGGAAGGCAGCAGAGCCTGTGGTACCTGACATCTTGGGAAAGGCACTGTGACAGCTACACTGACTGAGAGGAAAAGACACAATGGGGAGAATTTGATCCCTTTCTGCCTGGAGCTGTACCCGCCTGGGTGACGAATATCTCTACAGTCTGTGATTTCTTGCCTCCTCTAAAAGTCCTAAGTGAAACAGATGTTCATTAATGGCCTCAGACAGCATAGGCTATGTTATGCTGTGGTTTAAAAAGGGGGTACCAGATCTCAGTGATTTCACACCGCAATGGACTGTTCCTCATTTTGGGAGGTCTGAGGTAAGCTGGGTTCCCCTGCTAGGTGTCTGTCTTCCTACTATAGCTCCACCAGCAAAGCTGGTCTTGTCTTTAACTACCTTGGTGAGGGAGGAGACAGCTGAAGATGTGAGACTGCCTCACCTTCCTTTCAACCTATGAGACTCACATGACTCTCCCAAGGACAGTGAGCAATACTGTCACCCTGTAGTGAGAATCATTGACCCCATAGTGAATAGGTTCCTACCTGTTCTTTTCCAGAAAGCCCAAGGAAATGTACTCCGACTGCAAGAGTTGTTGGCATTTTTATTATTTACAAGTAACAGGCATGTAAGCTCCCTGGGACAGTGTAGTACATGTCCTGGTGACCTTGGTACCTGGCACAGGACAGAACAGGTGAGAGGAGAGCAGCAGAGCCTCGCTGAACAGTGGGATGGGCTAAGGAGTCATCCCACGTCCACAAGTTCACCAGGCAGTTCTTGTGGCTAGCTTCTCCCCGCATGCCACACCAGAAGGGCATTCTGCAGCCCCCAAGTCACTGCTGGCTTGCTGCAGTTCATTTTGGTGAGAACAGGGAGCCGCAGTCTCACTGCTCTCTCGAGCAGTTAGGAAACACTAGGGATCAAGTAAGGAGCCACTCTGTCTTCAACAGAATTGCCGCTGTCTCCCTACCTGAATGTCTTTCCTAAGAAAATGTGTCTTCAGATGAATTCTGCCTGCTACATCCCTTGATCAAAACTTCAGCCAAACCAATGGATAAACAGCCCTCTGAGGGTCAAATCCCCCGCCCCCATGCGGATGCATTGCTTTGCATGCTTCTGCGTATTTCTCCCATAAATAATCCTGATAGACTCGTGGTACCCACACATCATCCCTCTTCTAGGTCTCTGGTGATGGCCCTTCCCTTACAAAGTGTCTTGGTTCTGCAACCATAGCCCTGACAATAGCCTTTTTTGGTGTTTTTGGCTTTGGGCTTCTTAGACCACACCATCATGAATGAGTAAATGCTGTTTGGCCAGACTCCCAAAAATAATTTGTTTTGCCTGCTACTGGGACATCAGACAGCAAAGTTGGTGATATTTATTTCTATGGAAATGAGGATGAAGCTAGAAACGTGTATGTTTGCTGTGCTGTCAATCCTCTGCTGAGGCTTGAGACAATGTTGGGATTTCTGTAGACTCTTTAGCCCTTAGTTACCTACTAACTGGAATACTGGGGAGGACACATTTCTTTTACTTCTCAGGGTAAATCTTTTGGCTTTGGTTTTCTCCTCTGAGCTTGGTGCCATGCAAGAAAAACTTGGTGCACGCTCGGTCATATTTTCATCTGTGTGCAGGCTGCCCCCTTGGGGTTTGAACATTAGTATTTGCTGATTTTTCCTGCCATGAATATTGAAGTGCAAAAACTTACATTTAGCTGTGGTAAGGCCTGGAGGTGAGAAGGAGTATAATTTTTCAATAATGAGCCGGGTGTGTATGAAAAGGTAGTGGTTGGTTTTATATAGGCTATTTATAAACTCCTGAAGGGAAAAAGGCATGCTCCATTCTGGCTATTAAGTTAAAGCAAACTAGACCAAAAGGCTTTGCTCATTCTTGTTTGACTGATTTGTACCTAAAGACTCAGTAGATGGAGATCGGTATCGTAGAAAGACAGCAGGCCAAATAAAAAATACCAAAGAACATTAATCCCAAGTAGTACTCCTCGTCTGCAGACTTCAGCACATTAGTCATAAGAAAGGGGCTTAAAACATGACAATTCTATTTCACATTGTCTAACAGCCTCAGAGCTGCAATCCGGTATTTGATTTGACAGTCTCTTTATAAACATCTTTGGTTATAGACCAGGTTGTTCCAAACTGAATATGATCTACTTTTTGGGTTTCCTAAATGAAAAGAAACATTAATCCTATCTCATCATACTCTAGTCACTTATTTACCAAGAAATGCATTAATCCTTTTAATGGTGTTAAGTAGCTATCCCGGCTGTTGGGTACCATTTTCTGATTGTTAATCGTCCACTGGCAATTATTCGATCTTTCTTTTTCTGAGTGCTCATATGTTCACAGGAACTCGGGCCAAGTGCTTAGGAATTGGTTGTGTTGTTAAATACGATGGTGCGTTTTAAAGATACCAGGACTGTACCTCCTACTCCGAGGTGGGGACAGACTTCTGTAAGGTAGTGTTTTACTTGAGATCACTCAGCCACTGGCAAGTGAGCACACTGGCTGGGTCCTTTCATAGTCCACTAGCCAGTTTTTTGATGCTGCAGCAAAATACCCGAGGTCATCAACTTAAAAGGACAAAAGGCTTCTTTTGGCTCACGACATGGTTTCAAAGGTTTCAGCCTGCGGCCACTCGGCCCCATGGCTTTGGACCTGCAGCTGCACGGTACAGCATGGCGAGGGTGTGTGCTGGCCAAGATGTGAAAACAAGAAGGAAAGCTGTTAGGATCCCAGAATCCTTTGCAAGGGCATCCCCCCAGTGATTAAACTTTCTCTCACTAGGACCCCCTCTCCTAAGGGTTTGACATCTTCTAACAATGGTCTTTATGGGACATTTAAGATCCAGATCATAGCACACTGAGCTAGTGACTGAGGACCTTGATAGCAGCATTCAGTGCGAGTACAATGCATTTTGTTCAACTACCAGCGCAAACCGCTCCAGGGCAGGGGTTCTTGACTGTTAGTGAGTAATAGACTCAACAGAGAGGTATTTGAAGGCACGCACCCTTAGACCCTGTCCAGATCCTGGCCCTGAGTTCAGTTAATTTGGATTCACTTAAGTCCGAGGTAAGGTAGACAGTCCCCAGACGGTTCTGCTAAAAGTTCTAGGCTGTGCCGGGCGGTGGTGGCACACGCCTTTAATCCCAGCACTCGGGAGGCAGAGCCAGGCGGATCTCTGTGAGTTCGAGGCCAGCCTGGGCTACCAAGTGAGTCCCAGGAAAGGCGCAAAGCTACACAGAGAAACCCTGTCTCGAAAAACCAAAAAAAAAAAAAAAAAAAAAAAAGTTCTAGGCTGTGATCTAAGTGACATAGGTCCACTGTCGTATCTCTAAGCCTGAACATGTCATTAAGAAGTGACTGGGCTAGTTCTGGTTCCATATCACAGTACAGAAGGAGGCTGGAGAATTCCCTGTGGTCTTCTTTTTTTTTTTTTTTTTTTTTTTTGGTTTTTTTTTGGTTTTTGTGTAGTTTTGCGCCTTTCCTGGAACTCGCTTTGGAGACCAGGCTGGCCTCGAACTCACAGAGATCCACCTGGCTCTGCCTCCCAAGTGCTGGGACTAAAGGCGTGTGCCACCACCGCCCAGCTTCCCTGTGGTTTTCTTATAGACCAGAGACATGGTCAAGCAGCCAGAAAAAGCCCTCCTCTTCCCCTCCCCCTCCTCCCCTCTCCTTCCCTCCTCCTCCCTTTCTTCCCTTCCTCCTCTCCCTCCTCTCTTCCTCCTCCCCTCCTTCTCTTCCCCCCATCCTCCTCACCTTCCCCCTCTTCCCCCTCCTCCCCCTCCTCTCCTCCCCCTCCTCCTCTCCTCTCCCTCCTCTTCCTCCTCCTCTAAGCCACGAAGCTGGCAAGATACTAGGTGATTTCCTTGTAGTATGAGGAGTGGAATTGTCACACCATATGTCGGAAGCATTCCTCCATCCTCTTGGAGATGCAGGAGTTCCTTTGGCCAGGTGGACTTCTTGGGTCTGCAGGTCCAAGCAAGTGCAAACATCCTCTCACTGTTAACTGAGGGCAAACACCACCCAAGACTCATCTCTGCTCTTCTTCCACTCCCCTGGTGTCCTAGTTAGTAACACCCAGCATTCAAAAATGATTGACTCTTCATTGTATGCCAGCCTTGTTATACAGGTGGTCCCCATAATCCAAAAATGGGTCCCTTGAAATATACACAAATATATTGAAAGTGTTTTTATTTTTAGCCTGAAACTCTTTCTGGTTTTATGAAAGTATTTTTGTACAGTGCATCTTGTGCCTTATATAAACAGCCGTACCTCAGATTTCTCTAGTTAACACAATTATTTCAAACTCATTTTGTACTTCCAGAGGCAGGGGGACCAAGGCATTAAAACTTGTTTTAAAATTTGTTTAGACAATCAACAAACAAATCAGATACTATTATCTCATAAACATCAACCCTCTAGAGGGAAGCTGAGCTTCAAAAAGTCACACTGCTAAGGGAAAGAATATATTCTGGATAGACCAATTTTTATTAAAGTTTGGGTGTCTTGTCAGCTTTCCATTGCTGTGGGAAAAAAAAATACCTGAGACAATCAGCTTAAAAAGGAAGGATTTATTTTGGTTCATGATCATTTGACCCCAGTGCTTTTGGCTGAGGTAATGTATCACAGCAGGGAGTGTGTGGAGGAAACCGCTCACCTACAGCAGCCAGGAAGCAGAAAGAACAGAGAAGCTGAGATTCCTATACCCTGGAAGGCCTACTTCCTCCAACTGGACTCCTCTCCTGGAGATTTTACCGCTGCTGGTAGCACCATCAGCTAGGGGCCAAGGCTGCAACAAGAAGGCCAGGCTTCTTTAGGGGGAAGACTCTGTATCCAAACTACTTTACACCTCGTGATAGAAGATGACGGAGTATAACAGCTTTGATGATGCAGGCCACAGACTCAGTAAGTGGAAATGGAATCTTGGGCTCCATACCTCTTGAATTTGTTTGGTTATTTTCTGTGTTATAGATGCGATTTTTTTTGGTTCCAACCATATTTTCTCAAATGGACTCTCTGATAATTGCTCTACGTTGGATGGAAACAGTGATTCAACAAAACGTGGATTATTCTTCAAGGAATATAGAGATTGATCCATCCATCTATTTGTCCATCTATCCATCCATCCACCCATCCACCTGTTGTTTGCCTCCCTTCCTGCCTCCCTTCCTCTTTCCTCCCTCCCTCCATTCCTTCCCTTGTGGGGATTTCTGACACTACCAAAATACCCTAACTGATTTTATTTTGTATAACCAGAAATCATTTAATCACAATAGCCTGTAAAGCAGAGAACACTGATAATATGAGAAAATTTCAACATCCTAGCTGCCTCAGTGGTGAATTCTTGTCTTCAACAACCACGACTTAAATGTATTTTTGACAGTGCAAAGCCCCATGGAAGATTCTTTGAAGTCTAAACTTCTATAGATAGTTTAAAAAAATTCTCCCTCATCGTGGGAAAGGCACATGAACAAGGAGTTAGAGGAATACCAGGGCTAGAAAGAACATTGCCCAGTCACATGGTTGAAGCCACACCCATCTACGCAGTTCATTTTGAGAAATAGTGAGTTTTCACTTCAAAAGAGAAAAATGTTTGAGTCTGAGAGGTTTCAGTATCAAGATGATCTGCAAGAATGTCTTGTCACAATATAATGCTCTGTGCCTTTGAGCACATGGTCCTTTGGAAATGAGGTTAGATGGAC
The DNA here is from genome assembly GCF_949786415.1 of Peromyscus eremicus. Classification (NCBI taxonomy): domain Eukaryota; kingdom Metazoa; phylum Chordata; class Mammalia; order Rodentia; family Cricetidae; genus Peromyscus; species Peromyscus eremicus. Next base: position 18,006,872 of record NC_081431.1, on the reverse strand, counting down.
TTGGGGGAGAGGCGGGGGGCGTGGTTCAGTGGGTAAAATGCTTGCTGCACAAGCTTGGGAACCTGAGTCCAGATCTCCAGCACCCACGTAAAAGGCCAAGTGTGTTGGCATGTACATGTAATCCCAGCACTGGAGGGAAGGGACAGCAACATGTGGGTCCTGTAGGCTAAGTCATAGGAGAAAGAGCAAGCTTCAATTTCAGTGAGAGACCCCAACTCAAAACTAAGATGGAGAGGGGAGTGGAGGGAGACATCCCAGTGTCAATCACTGGCCTTCCCACGGGTGAGTGCACCTGCACACACACACACACACACACACACACACACACACACACACACACACACACAGAGAGAGACAGAGACAGAGACAGAGACAGAGACAAAGTTAAAAACAGGGCTACTGGAACTCATTTCCCACTTCTTTGCTGAGTAAGACATGGTTTGTGGTTTATGTTTTCTTTCTTCCTTCTGGGAACACACTGCACCTACATTTCTCAGGTTCTCATATAGTGAGTTTGGGGTCCTGTGACTAAGTCCTGGCCTATGGAAGGTTGGCAGGAGTGTAAGATGACATTATAGGCCTGACCCAATTAAAACCTCTTGTGTGTGATCTTCTACACTCATTCATTTTATGAGATCTTGGGAAGCCATATGTGGACAACTATCTGAATGCCAAGATAGAAAGTCTTAGTCCCAAATACCTGCCTGGGACAGAGACTCCCACATCAGACAGCGACTTCAGAAACTAGCCTTGGCCTGTTGCAGCGCGGAGGTTGGGGGTGGGTTTTTTCCATAGCTATCCTTAGTTACTGTTGTAGTTTGGACCTTAAATGTTCCCCAGAGGTCTGTGTGTTGAAGACTAGGTCACCCAACTGAAGGTACTTTCAAGAGCTGATAGAGCCTTTGAGATGTGTGGCTCTGGTGGGAAGAGGTAGGTCATTGGGGGATGCATCTTGAAAGGATATCTGGATCCCAGCCCCTCATCCTCTCTCTTTGCTTCCTGGCTGCCAGGAGTTGAGCAGTCTACCCACTGTGCTCTCTGTCCCTGTCATGGTGTGCTGCCTTGCCTGAAAGGTAAGAGGTCAAGCTTTGACTGGAACAAACCTTTGCTCTTTGTAAGTTGGTGATGACGGGGACTCTGTCACATCAATGGAAAGTTCACACCCACACACTTACCCTTGCTGACTTTTTTTTCACATGTAGCACATGTTTTCAAAAGAATATTAGATTTTTCTCTTTAAATGTCCCCTTTGTTATGCTGATGTATTTACATGCATGCCACTTAAAGGTGGCAACCTTGTGGTGGTAAGGCTGACATCCCTTATGTTGCAGAAGTTACATACGAAGTCTCAGCCAGAAATACTTTGGGCTGCAAGTGAGGAAATGCCAAATAACAAGACTTCAGCAAGATACACACGATTTCTTGATGTTTTTTCTTCAGATCAACAACTTTTATTTTTATTTTAAAGTACATAAAAGTACAAGCAAAGCAAACATGGCCATACTCTATCCTAGAGCTGAGTTAACATATTTGCCTTTATTTAACTTCTTTGTTATTTAATTTTAAAGTAAAAATTGTACATGTTTAAAGAATGCAATGTAAAGTTTATATTTGTTCTATAGTGATATGATTATCATAGTCAGGTTAATTAACATGTCTATTTCTTCTTACAGTTACATGTATATATGCATGTGTGTATGTATGTATGTGTGTATGTATACATGTATGTGTGTATATATATGTATGTGTGTATATAAGTATATGTATATATATAAGTATGTTTGTGTATATAAGTATATATATATATATATATGAGTAGGTATGTATATGTGTGTATATAAGTGTGTGTGTGTGTGTATAAGTGTATTATGAGTATGTGTGTGTGTTGAGAGTACTTAAGATCTACTCTCTTAGCAAATTTCAAGTATGTAACACAGCACTGGTGGCTGAGGAGACAGTGCAGATGATAAAGTACTTGCTGCATACTCATGAGGACTTGAGTTTGACCCTCAGAACCCATGGGAAAGTCTGGCCATGGTAGCTTATGCTTGTAATCTCCGCACTGGGGAGGCAGCAGAGGAGGATCCCTGGGTCTTGCTGCCCAGCTAGTCTAGTCTAATTGGTGAGCTCCAATCCAGTGAGGGGCCTTGTTTCAAAGGAGATGGACAGTTTTTCTGAAGGTAATTCAGAAAGGAAGGGCATATTCTGGTTCTCTGTTTGAGGGCATAGTCCTTCCTGGTAGAGGAGCCATGACAGGGAGCTTGAGGCAGCTGGTTGCATTGCATCCACAGTCAAAGCAGAGCGATGAGTCCTTAATTTCTGCTTAATGTCTTCTTTTTATTCAGTCCAGGATCTCAGCCCATGGAATGTTGCCATCTCGAGTAGGTGGTTCTTTCCACCTCAGTTAATCTAATCTGGATAATCCCTCAAAGGCATACCTAGAAGCTTTCTTCTAGGTAAGTCTATATCCCATCTAATTACATTCAATATAAATTATCACAGATACATACATCACATCACTGGGGTCCATTATATCAGCCTAAGCGCCATCCATAACACTTGTATTTCAGACATTATATAGCAATAAAACCAAAAAACACCAGAAAGTATATTGACTATGTTTTAATGAGGACACAAAATGCTTTCACTTACACACCCAAAGCTTGCCATATGGATATCTAGCTGCAAAGGAAGCTGGGAAACAGTTTACTTGAAGGCATCATGTGCTTGAGTTTTATCACTTAAGGAAGAGAGAACTGCTGTGAGGGTAATGACCAGAAAAACGTATTCAAGTTAATCACCGAAAATGTATCACTGTACAGGAGAGTCAGCTTGTACAAAGTTCTATTTTGGATATGCATCTGTATACATATACATACGGACATTTTCTTGTTTATAATTTTAGAAAATAAGCAGGATGAGGGTGTAGCTCCGTGGCAGAGCTCTTGGCTTAGTATGAATGAGGATCTGGCTTCCATCCCCAGGACCATAAAAGAAGTAAGACAGAATGCAGATGGCTGCCATTTCTATCCAATTCTTAGCCCATCAGAATCCCTCTGCAGTCAGTGAATTAACCATCCTCCAGAGCGAAGCACAGACTTACACATCTTACAGTAAAGGAGGAAGGAGGCCACTTTCCATTTCGTTCATCGCTGCCGAGAGAGGAAACGACATGCAGCTAGAGGCATATAACATCAGGCTGCCATTGTCCCACTATCAGCAAGGCTAGAGCTGAGATTGGGGTACTCATTTGTGGGTAGATACTCTCTTCTGAGCATGTTTGTGTCTGTGCATGTGTTGGACAAAAACATGCTGTATTTTCCATTTCTGTCATGCCAACTACCATACAGAATCCAGGAGAAAGTGTGGGAGAAGAAAGACCAAATAACTCTTTTTTAGATTAGTTAGATAATGGACACCTTTGTATTTTTTTTTCTGTGTACTATAATTTACTGGGTGCAGAGCATATACACCAGACTCCCCACCCCCTGCTGCCCCATTTTCTACAATATTAGTTTCACTCTGCCTGCATCATACTGCTGTATGTTTTTTTAAGTTGTATCTATTCTCAACACCGTATTTTTCCTAATGACAAAAAATAGCTGTTTCATACTGAAGATCTGGGGGCTTGCATGCCCTCAGGGATAGGGTGTTGGAGACATCCAAAACCTGACTCTTTGCAAGCTAGAGTTAATGAACTCCCTGCCAGATAGGGTCTGAATTCCCACTGAAGGCACATGCTGTTAATATCATGACTGCTTTTACAAAAACAGAAACAGAGTGGGTGTACTGGTCACTGGGGTGCAGCGAGGCAGCTAGCCTGATGTTAGATGCAAGTGGTAGGCCCCATACTGCTTTCCTATGGCCTCCACACCATCCCATGATCTAAGCAGATGGGTCATGTCGACGAGGCACATTTGCAGACCACGGCCACCTCACTTAGATTATACTCTGATTCAAGTACAGCCTACTGTCTAGTTGGAAAAATAGCATAAGGATAGGCAATGACCTGAATCTCAAATCCCCTATCCATAGGAGCATCGGTCATCTGCTGCAGTGGCCTGGGGAGTGCAGAATTAGCACTGGTGTGTTCAGTTGGCGCTGCTGACATCCGTTGGTGGACCACCTTGCCCTGCCTTGCCTCAAAAAGGCAGATGGGAACCTTCGAGGCAAAGATGTTGGGGAGGTTTTCCTCCATGTAAATTTTCTCTTGTCACGGAATCAAACGCCAGTCTTTATCGGTACGCGCTCGCTCATTTCCTCCGCTCCACCCGAGCCATTTATTTGCGATCACGTTCGCATATTCTGGGCACTGAAAGTTGGTTCAGTTCACAAGGGGAAGGAAACAGATAAAGATTTTGTTAATGGATCTCTTTGTGCATAAAAAGAACTCCCATCTCCCCTCCCACATGCTGTCCTGAATTCCCCTCTTCCTCCTTCTCCAAGTTTTACTTTTTCTCAGAGTGTCTGTGTGTGCCGTATGACAGTGATTTTTCTCTGGTAATTGCCTTCTTCAATAAGAAACTTTACAATAGTGAGCTCCCACAACACTTACGTGTAAATTAGAGCTGTTTCAAGGCAAAAAAAATCAAGTTGAAAGTTTTACATTATGATTTTTGACATTAAAAAAAAAAGACCCCCTTCAACATGAGGTAAAATTCTTGACTTCTGCCCCAAACATTTACATTTAAAGAATAATCCCACCACCACCACCAGACCTGTGTGCACTTGGGTTTACGATACAGCATTCAGAGGAGATAAATCATGACTTTATTGTAGCATAGTCACCTTGCTGCGATGCTTCAGTCTGCTTTATACAAAAGTCGGGTGGGATTCTATGTGAATCTCAGTTGTGCAATGAAAGTACTCTCAGGCAGGCAACGCTCATGAACAGGCTGGTAATACAGGGGGTAGGGAGTCTGTGGCCTCGGACAGCAGGGGCCAGCAGGTAGCACACCTTCTCTGAGCTCCCCCCCCAACCCCCCCGCCCCAAGAAAGGACCGTGGTAGCGGTAAGCTTCATTTCCCTTGCAATAGCAACAACAAAATGATGCCACAGACACAAACTGTCATGTCCCACCCACTCCATCTGTCCTTTGCTGTGCACCCTCAGCTCCCTCATTCTACAAATTAATCTTTCACACATTTTTTAACAAAAAAAAGTGTTAATGTTATAAAAGAAAAAAAACAAGGAAAACAGAAAGGGCTGTGTAGAAAATAAATTAAATTTAAATTTGATGGCAGTTATGACTTTTTTTATTGACTATAGGAGCAAACAGTCACATCAAATTGGTGCCACTGGCATATAATTAAAACTACAGGGCACCCTTAATGATCTCTGACAATGATCGCCTGTGTGGTTTTTTTTAAATATAGCATGCACATTTTGTCCAATTTGGGCTCTTTTTTCCTGTTGCTTTTGTCCTCTTTCTGAGTGGGTATTATTCATGAACTGAGTCTTTATTATCTATTTGGCCATCTGCATAGCATTGGCCATAGTCCCCTGTATTGTAATTTTGAGTGAAAATAAGGACTATGGGAGATTGCAACCCTAAAAATAATAATACTACGCTTTGAGAGCTCCAGTGTAAAAAAACAGCATGAAGAAAAACATTTGGGGTGGAGGTGAGGTTTGAGGCACAGGGCATGGAGGTAGGAAACATGCAAACCATTTGGGAAAATGGGATCTGGGTGTTCATTTTGGGCAAAGGAATATCCACTCTCATTGATGGGAGGCCCTGGTGAAAGGGGTGCTTCTTCAGACTTCAGCGTCTTTCAAAGAAAATAAAACTGTTTTCTCACAAGATCCTCTTATTTTAAAAGGTCTTCCTGCTTCAGCAGTTGGCACACCTCCTCGCAGAGTGATAATCCCAAGTGCTAGTGCAGCGTCTTCCGTCTTAGGATCAAGATGGTAGCAGGTACGGAACACTCAGGTTTGCCCATAGCAGGTCCCTTGTTTGTAGTTTAGTGAAGGGAAATTTTCTAAAAGCAACGTGTTAAAACACATTATTTCTCATTTAAAAAGAAAAAAAAAAAAGAAAGATTGTGGGGACTGAAACTATAACTTAGTTTTAGGTAGAGCACTTACCTCAAATTCACAAGGTGTTCAGTTCCCTGTGTGTGTGTGTGTGTGTGTGTGTGTGTGTGTGTATGCCTGTGTATATGTATGTGTATTGGTGAAAAATGAAGTAACTGAAAACTGGTAAAACTGCTGTTTCTAGAATGTTGCCTAATCTTATTTGGTTCTCCCCATCTGCTTTTCCTCCTTTTGACCTTCTCTTTCTGAAATTCTCCTCTAATCAGGGTTAAATTACCTTTTCTGTCTACTTCTCAGATTTTCTTGCAGCCACTGGGAAGCCATCAAGGTCAGCTGATTGAAAAATGACTATGAATTACCAAAGAAACTTCTTCCCAAGGAGAGTAAATGTGCAAGGCTACAGTATATGCATGGCAGTAACATTTTGGTCTTAGACTCAAAGGCAAAATATTCTTCTTGCTTTTAATATTTCTTGTGTTTTTTTTTTCTCTCTTAGTTGAGTCCTATTAAACTAGAAGAATATACAATTAAAGTTATGCGCGCGCGCGCGCGCACACACACACACACACACACACACACACACACACACATTCTGCTTGGGCTTACTACCAAAGGACAATGAAATCCGTCAATTATCTCATTACTTAGAAAATGAATTATTTACTTACTCTTAATAGTGGCTTAAAATAACTTTCTCTTTTGTATTTATCTTTCTCTCTAAATTGGTTTATGTATATAGATAGTAACTGCCTACATAGCATAAAGTCTTCAAATTTGGAAAGTTCAAGCCGATGACTTTCACATCCATACTGATTTACCTAAAAAGAATGCAGCAGCTCTCAAACCAAGAGTGACAGCCCAGCTTCGAAAACAGCACTGGCAGAAAACTCAGGCTGCATTATTTGGTTGACTTTCTTAAGTAAATAAGCCATTATGACTTTAACTCGACTTGCATAGACAAAAAATACTGTCATTAAAAATGATGAAGAAGCCAGGCATGGTGGCACACACCTTTAATCTCAGCACAGACAGGAGGATCTCTGTGAACTCAAGGCCAGCCCAGTCTACAAAGGAAGTTCCAGGATAGTCAGGACTGTTACACGGAGAAACCCTGTCTCAAAAAACCAACAAAACAAAACAAAACCAAAAAAGAGTTGGGCCAGGTGTAGTGGCATATAACTTTAATCTCTGTGATTGGGAGGCAGAGGTAGTCGAAGTTCTGTGAGTTCAAGGCCAGCCTGGCCTACATAGGGAGTTCCAGGCAAATGAAGGCTACATAATGAGACTTTGTCTCAAAAAGAGAAATAAACACATAAAATATAAGAATGAAGAATTAATATCCTCAAGCCTACTTTGATTATAGGTATTAAAACAGTCTAGAAATATTAAACTTTTTTTAGCATATTGAATGACATGCAATTTTTAACTATTGTAAGTTATAGCCTTGTATGGTAGTATTATAGATTACCTCCATGAAACATGAAGAAAGTAAAACTATAATGTTATTTTAAATGCTTGCTGTAAGCCATACCATTGAAATTCAATTAAATTGGTATTGGAATTTTTGATATTTTCAAATTTTATCCAGAGCTCCTACCTAGAATGTGTGAGGACCTGGGTTCAATGCCTGCAACTGAGGAGAGGGAGGGTAGGTTTTCATTTAAAATTTTATATTTCAAGTTTGTTTCTTCAAAGCCCCCAATTCTTCTTTAATAGCTAATCCATGGTCTTAAGGGCTCACAATCAAGGTTAAAATGTTTACTCTCTTATGAAAATAAAGTGATTTAAAGTCATGAATTTAAAAATATTTTAGAGATGTGATGTAATAGGAGTGCTTTTATTTTAATAATATTAAAAAACACTCCACTTCTGTGAAATGGTTGGGCCAGTGTCTTTAGTCTCAGCCTTTCTTTGGCATTCCCCTGCCATTCCCCTAGAGTATTACCCTATGTTAACTCTGTGTGGATGTTAAACATTGCCTCTTAGCCACGAATACCAGTTGCTCCAAGTCAAACCAGCAACCCCACAACAGCTGCTGTGTAGGACCTCTCTTGCGCCTTGTTTTAATGCTAGGTAGGAGTTCTAGAGCTGATTAGCAAAGCAGAACGGGAGGCATGGGTAACTAGTGTATTCCCTCTAGCTCCATGGCTGTTTTTAAGTACCACAGACGGCTGATCTCAGACGCTACGCAAGAAGAAGAAAGCGTCTCAGTCACATTGCTGACCAGATCCCTCCTTATGGCTGTGAGAGTTTAATTTTCATTTAAACAACAATAAATACAGGCATAAGGGTTTGAAATGAATTATGTAAGCCCTTTAGCCATAACTGTTCCATTCTGCCACCGAATGAGCTGCTGTTCTCACTTTGTTTTATGGGCTCCACGTAGCCTGTGTTATTATATCTGCCAAATAAAAGCCAGCAAACCATGCAAATGAAAATATAATCTTTTATCTCTCATAGTCACAGGATGCGTTTTGTTTTGTTTTTTTGTTTTTTTGTTTTTTTGTTTTTTTTTAGCCAGTCCTCTGCAGTGTTGCATTCTCTGTTCTCAGGACCCTCTGGTGTCAGCAGCGTCTACAAAGAGGAAAATGTCTTTATTTCAATCCACTGCCAGTGTATGTTTTCACCCGAGAAGTCAGGAATTGTTTATTCTATTATATTTTTAGCTTGTCTGTCTGGTTCAATGGAGATTTGTTGTGGTGATATATTGTGTACCCTAATAAACTTTGCCTGAAGATCAGAGAACAGAACAAGTCACTAGATTAAACATAGAGGCCAGGCAGTGGTGGCACACACCTTTAATCTTAGCATTCGGGAGGCAGAGGTCTGTCTGGATCTCTGTGAATTCAAAGCCACCCTGGACAACATGAGATTGACTCAGTCTAGGAGGGAAACAGAGCCAGGCAGTGGTGGCACACACCTTTAATCCCAGCACTTGAGATCTCATGCCTTTGCTTGGGAAGCACACACGCCTTTAATCCCAGGAAATGATGGCTGGGCGGAGAAAGGTATATAAGGCATGAGGAGACAGGACCTAGAGGACTTTTCAGGCTGAGGAGTCCTAGAGGTAAGAGGTGGCATGTTCCTTTGTCTCTCTGATCTTTAGGCAAAGTTTATTAGGGTACACAATGTATCACCACAGATTGTGGGCTTTTCCCTTAAATATAGGAACTCGATAGATGATTTCTTTATAAAGTAGAGCAGATTTAGGATCTTGAAAAGTCTCCAGGTGATGGAAAGAACACCCTTATACCTCTAAGTTCTGAGAGCTAACTCATCTATAAAGAGAAGGATTTTCCTCCTTGGGAGTCTTAACTAATTTGCCTAGGCTGACCTCCAACACCTGAGCAAGCTTAAGTGGTCTTCCTGCCTGGGCCTCCTGAGCCCTTGAACTCCATTCCTAATACGTAGAGATGCTAAGATCCTGCACACTTCTGCCACACACACAGGGAGGTTTCTCTGTTGGATTGCAGTCCACTCACGAGAGTAAACTGGAGGGTCTTCGGGATGGCTCCGTGGGTAAAGGAGCTGCTTGCCTGGTAGCCTGAGTTCAATCTCCAGAATGCTTATAGAAATGGAAGAAGCCAGCAGTGGTGACACACACCTTTAATCCCAGGCAGAGGCAGGTGGATCTCTGTGAGTCTGAAGTCAGTCTGATCTACCAAGCTAGTTCCAAGACAGCCAAGGATACACAAAGAAACCCTGTCTCAAAAAAGGAAGAAGACAACCCACTTCATGAAGTTGTTCTGTGGCGTGCACACACCCACATGGCATGCACATACCCACATAGCATGCACACACCCACATGGCATGCACATACCCACATAGCATGCACACACTTCATACACACAATAATATATATATTTTTTTAATTTGAGAATTTCATACATGAATGAGTATACTCCTCCCTCCTCCTCCAACTCCTCCTGTCCCCAGTCACCCCTCCAGAATTCAGGTGGTTGTTGTTGTTTCCAAGAATGCAAATTGGCTGGGTGAGGTCAAGAATGCCTGTAATTTTAGCACTTGGGAGGCTGAGGCCACAGAGTGAAACCCTGACAGATAAAAGGAGGGAGAAAAGGAGAGAGGCAGGGAAAGAGATTGGATACATATTTTACAAAGTAAGTTCTGCTTCTCACCCTGTCCCAACTTCTGCACTTTGGGGGAAGTTCCGGCTGTGTAAAACATTACTTTTCCCTGAAGCTTCCAGAAAAATGAAAAGGTTTATTTTCCATGTGTTCTTTTTTCCCTCTTCTTCTTGAAAATATTTCTTGAATGCTTATTGCATGTCAAGTAGCATCCTACATGCTAAGGGCACAAATGTTCAAACCATAGAAAAATCCTACAAAGAAGACAAGGAAGAAACTGAGCCCCCGGCCGTGGAGTGTGGGTCTAGAGTACAGTAGAGCACAGCTCAGCTTGCACACGCCTTAGCACTGAAAACAGAACCAAATGAAAATAAAAAGTGGAAAAGTATCTGAGGCTGTACAAATTTCCTGGATTGTGTTAACAGAGTAGTAGTTCAACATTCTTTATTTTTAAAATATTTAAAGACATATTTGATTTTTTTTTTTTTATTATGTGTTTGTGTGTATGTGGAAGGGGCCGTGCGCGTGGTTGTGTGTCTCTGAGGACAGGAGACCTCAGAGGCAAGAAGAGAACAGCAGATTCTGTGGAGCTGGAGAGGCAGTCCTCCGGAAGAGCAATAGGAGGTCTTAACTACTGAGCCATGGCTCTAGCCCAGTGGTCCTCGACCTTCCCAATGCTGTGACCTTTTTATACTGTTCGTCACATTGTGGTGACCCCCAATCATAAAATTACTTTCACTGCTATGTCATAACTGTAATTTTGCTAGTAATATGAGTTGTAATGTAAATATCTGTGTTTTCTGATGGTCTGAGGTGGCTCCCGTAGAAGAGTCTTTTAATCCCCAAAGGGGTCATGGCCCACAGGTTGAGAACCACTGCTTTAGCCTCTACAAACTTATTTCTTTCGAAAGCTGATTTATGCACCTAAGATGAACCCTTGGGTCAAATGTACTGCCTAACACACAGCAGAAATTCTACAGGACCCGTGAGAATGTGGGTCCATATTTGTTTCTCTGACTCATTGCAAGCGCTCGATCAATAACTTTGCAATGTATCTTTAGTTTTTTTTTCTTCTCTGCCTGTTTGAGTCCATGAAGGATCAAAATAAAGCAGACCAGAGAGAGAGTCTTCCTACCCTGTTTGGAATGCAGATGGGTAGACACTATTTCTGTCTTTTGCTCAGCAACTGACGTTGAACAATTGCATCAATATCCCTAGTTCCAGACTCTGTATCATAGTGATTCAGTGACGGTCAAATTAATGAATTTATTTTAAAGTATGGTTAGTTATGTTTAAAAAAAAAGTTCAGCTGGGCATGGTGGTAAATGCCTTTAATCCAAGCACTCGGGAGGCAGAAGCAGGCAGATCTCTATGAGTTCAAGGCCAGCCTGGTCTACAAAGCTAGTTCCAGGACAGCTAGGACTATTATACAGAGAAACCTTGTCTCAAAAAACAAAAAGAAAAAGAAAGTTCATATTTCTCATTGAAAAGTCAAACGTGGGCCCACATTTCCCCCCGTAGGCTAAATCTAAAGCAATAATCAGTGTGCTAAAGCAACAATCAATGAACCTATCTTAAGAAATTCTAGATGGTACTAAGCAGATCTCATCAGGAAAATCAGCCTAACAAATGAGCAAGGCATACAACTGTGTGCGAACCAACACCGACATACAAAGTGTATTCTAGTCTTTTTGTAGGGGGTGGGTGGGGGGGGTGGGGGTGGGGCTAGCAACTTCACAAAGCATTTTTTAAAGGCAATTCGCAGCCAAGGGTTGAGGAAAAAATAGTGGCGGTGATGAGCAGAGCCCTGGAAGGAGGGTTGATGTCTGCTTTATATATGTTGCTGTGGCCATTGCTTCTCTGTGCTCCTTCCCCACCACGCAAGGACCACTACCCGTTTCCCCTCGGGGGGTCGGCCATGTCTCCCTCTCTTCAGTCAACCTACACTCACCATCTTCTCACCCTTCTTGAAAGCCCTCCCTCCCGCTCTGTGAGGCTAGTGCCTCTTAGCGCTGCTCTCTTCGGCCTGCATTTGTCCCTGTCTAAATGTCCTGTTGTGTGTCACTGTGCCCTGGTCTCTTGTGCCTGGCTGTTGTATCTTAGGGAACTGGTGTCTCTGTGACTGTCCCCTATCCCAAGTGCTAAGATACGGCTTGGCATTGTAGACTGGCTGTCAGTTGGGTTTATTTGCTCCGTTGTTTTAGACAGGGTCTCTGCTTAGTCCTGGCTGACCTGGAACTCACTATGTAGACCTTGCTAGCCTTGAACTTTGATTCTCCAGCCCACCTCCTGAGTGCTGGGAGTGATGGCTGCCCTTGACCACCAAACCGGATTGCTTGTTATTTTTTACCCAATGTTTCCTACAGACATGATCTGGTTGAACAGCCTCAGTGCTACAAAGTAACTTCTGAGCAATGGGTTCTCAGTACAAGCTGTGCCAGACATTAACATACCCGGAAAAAAAGTCTCGAAGAGGGATGTAAAATCTATTTTCCCTGAGTTCATACTGAAGAACCACTTTCCCTATTGTCTCCCATAAAGTCATTACTGTAGATTCAATTTAAGATGCTTATTTTTTTTTTTACTGAGTTTAATTTAGATACACATTTGCATTGTAAAATGGGTTCTTTAAAAATAATCATTTTAGTCTTGAGCATAAATGCTGGTTCTTTGTAAAGGAAGTAACTTCCTGAATTGCATGTGATCGCTAAGGGCAAAGGAAATTCTGGATGAGATTTAACCTTCTGTCTGCTCTTATTACAGAGACTAGTTTGAATCTGGTAGGTATCAAGACTTCTGTTAGAGGTTTAGAATTTCTTTATCACCAAAGATTTTAATGAAAAGATGTTTTTATGATGGTTGGGATTGCTACGCATTTATCAGACATCAGTATATTAGCCGCTGAAATAAGACTCATGATGACATTTATACATAATAAATAAAAGGGGCAATGTTAATCCATGTGTGGCTGGCACCTAGCACACAGCAGAAATTCTACAGGACCCATGAGAATGTGGGTCCATATTTGTTTCTCTGATGTATTGCAAGCACTCGATCAATAACTTTGGACTGTATCTTTAGCTTTTTCCTTTTCTGCCTGTTTGAGTTCATGAAGGATAGAAATAAAGCAGATCAGAGAGAGCCTTCCTACCCTGTTTGGAATGCAGATGGGTAGACACTGTTTCTGTCATTTACTCAGCACCTGGAGTAGAACAAAGGTGTGTTCTACCCCCCCACACACACACACACTCACCCCATGTCCCATGCCCCTTACTCCCTCCCAATCCTCACTCCCTACTCCCCCAGACCCCCATGGCTGCCTTCCCTCTAAAGTGAAGAAAAGACCTCACTGGCTTCTGTGTTCATTGTACCCTGTATTTCGACACAACCCAACAGAAGTTGCCAAACACAATCATGAACACTAGCATTTATGTCTTTAGAATTTTTATTCTTTTTTCAAAACAAATCACTTGTTTATTACATACTTTGTGGGACTCCAGAAAAATTGATCCCCTTAGTCTCTAAGGTAATACTAAATCTTTCTTGCTAGAACTTACTCATTTGAAAAAGGTATGTAAGTAGGATTATTACAAATAATTCAGTCTAGGGAAGAGAAACAGGCAGATGAAATGAACGCGCCTTTTAGTGATCCAAATTAATGTGCCTTCAACATTTCAACATCTGGTTTCAGGAGGCTCTGTGTGATCTTCAAGGATGGTACCCTTGCCTGTACCAGCTTATTTTGTTTAGGTCGACATTTAAATAAATGGTGAGTGACTGAACTCCCACTAAGAGATGGTAGGCAGGCTTTCTGTTTAGCAAGGAAGGGGGCCAGCTTGGGGTGGAGTTAGGGATGTGGATGGGTGGTACAGCACTTGCCTAGCATACACAAGGCCCTGGGTTCTATTACCAGTGTAACCAGGAGGGTTGGGGGGGGGGTGGCCTTGTGTTATATATGAAGCAGATGATGGACACACATAAAGCAAGAACAAGGTTGACTATTAAAGCACCACTGTATGCATTTTTAAACTTCCATATGCCATAAGGCATAAAATATTTTATGAAAGAGAGAGAAAAGAAACTGAGAAAAGGGATCGTGGGTTGAAAAACTACTGAAATACATTTGCTTTCTTCCTAAGGTCTCTGAAGTAACCAGTCCTGGTCCCAAGCAAGCCTAAACTATTGACCTCCTTCAGCTACTACACTATCAGAGCTCCACTTTACAGTGGGCAGCTAAGAACTCGCTACACAGGAAAAACCATTCCGGGAAGAAGCATTGCTTCTCTTGCCCTTACCCCTCAGCTGTTTTGAATTACCGGTGTAGCTCGCTCTGTTCTCAGCACAGAGGTGATCCTACTGCCCCTGCACCTTGTGCAAGGATCTTTCCTCAAGAGTTTCTAACACTGTTTCTGGCTTTGGGGCTGACAATCTAAAGGAATTATCTCCAATGCTGGGCAATCATAGTTCAAGTATTTAATGTGTAGGTTCCTAGTCACACAATCTATAGCCTGGGAAATGATTTGGTACATAATGTGCTCTATAGAATTATAAATGTGTGAATATGTATATAAGTGTTTTAAAGCATTTTTATTGGCTGAATATGGTGTTACAGCCTTTAATCCTAGCCCTTAGGAGGCAGAGGTGGCGGTTCTCTGAGTTCAAGGCCAACCTGGTCTACACAGCAAGTTCCAGACTAGTAAGGGCTACATAGTGAGACCTTATCTTTAAAAAGAAATATTTTTACTTATTTTGTATGTGTGTGAATGCAGGTGAGTGCATGCCATACTATGTATGTGGAGGTTAAAGAAGGACTTTCAGAAGCAGACTCTCACCTTTCATATTGTTGAGGTAATCTGTCCTCTTTTGCTGCTATACAGCCTACTCCAGGCTAGCCAGCCCTGAAGCTGGATGGTTCCCTAGCCTCTCACTATAGGAGTTCTGGAGCTACAGACACCTTTCACCCTATCACCTGTAACACGAATCTTAAAAGATCTTATTAATAAAAAAAAAAAAAAAACCGGACGCCAGGTATTGGGATGAATTCTGAAAAGTAAGAGAAGCAGAACAAGCCGCAGTTAACCTCACCTCAACAACTCCTCATCCGATCCTGTTTCCATGAATCCTCAGCTTGAAAGCTTCTAAGTCCTCACCCAAATGGATCTCAGCTGAACTGCTGCTAAAAGCCTCAAGTTCCTGGTCCTCACACCTTACATACCTTTCTGCTTCCTGCCATCACTTCCTGGGATTAAAAGTGTGTGTCACCATGCCTGGCTCTGTTCTCCAGTATGGCTTTGAACTCAAGAGATCCGGATGGATTTCTGCCTCTGGAATGCTAGGATTAAAGGTATGTGCTACCACTGCCTAAACCTATGTGTAATATAGTGGCTGTTCTGTTCTCTGACCCCCAGATAAATTTATTGTGGTGCACAATATATCAACCACAATCACCCACCGGGCTTTTTAAAAAATGTGGATCCTCAGGCAGGCTTATGCAGCCAGTGCTTTTTACCCGCTGAGTCATCTCACTGGCCCCAAGTGTATTTTGCATTCATACACACACACACACACACACACACACACACACACACACACACACACACGAGAGAGAGAGAGAGAGACAGAGACAGAGAGAGAGAGAGACAGAGAGAGAGAGAGAGACAGAGAGAGAGAGAGAGAGAGACAGAGAGAGAGAGAGAGAGAGAGAGAGAGCGCACATTCCCTGTTCATCATTGCGGTGTGAATTCCAGTTTGCTGTTTCTGTGCCGGTTCCTCCCTTCAGACCTTATAAACCTGCTCTTTCCTAAGAGCCACACAAAGGGGTGGGGGTGGGGGAGTTCAGTTGGGTGTTGTGGCACCTGCTTGTAATTCCAGCACCTGGGAGGCTGAGATAGGATTACAAATTTCAAGCAGCCTAGCTACATAGAGTGGTATCTGTCTCAAAAAGAAACAGAAAGCTCATAGAGTCTCATTCATGCTATGTATGGAAAGTAGTGAGTTTAACAAAAGTTTGAACAAACTTTTTATTTTAGTGTGCCTTTTCTCTACAGATCTACAGATTAAAATCAGAGCAAAGCATTGTAGCTGTTTGGGATGCAGGGCGGTTATTTGACTCTAGATGTTCAAGGGCAGCCTAGGCAACACAGGAAGTGCTTACCTAAAACAAATAAATAATCATGTTAAATTCTAGTCATACTTTGATACCTGTAACAGTTGTTATACATCTCACACCTTGGCTTACTTGATCTTTTATTGTTTACTTCTGTCTTTTAGTAAAAATTCCACCTATACACGAAATTGATGTTCATAAACGCAATATTTAAAATGTACTTTCATACCTTTCAACATGATTATGTCACCGGCAATAAAATCAATGATGGCTTTTCAACGCTCTAACTTGTGATTCATGTCAAAAAACCAGACATTCATTTTATGGAGCTGCTCATCAAATCAGATTTTATTTGATCCGTCAACGTTTATTCTGTTAGATTGTTATTGTTTGACACGTACGTCATAAAAACATAAAACTTGTCCCCTAGCAAGAAATCGATCATATTTTTAAATTTCAGAACTCCCAGAAAAGCTTGAGTGAATCATAATTGTGCGGCAAAGCCACTCCTCCAGAGAGAAAGCAACTGCAGGTTTTCTCCGGTAGATTAGTGTTGGTACTTTTTGCCTATTTGTTTTCACTGTGTGAGGTGTGGTGGGCGCTGGGGGCAGTCTATTAGCTTTAAAACAATGAACTGTCGAGTCTCTCTGTTTCATGGTTAATTTGTTTAGACTACTGTATAGGAATGAGGCATACTTAAGAGGAGTTATTTGGGACTCTTGACTTTTTACCTGCCATGGATCCAATGGATGGAGAATACCAACAGTAGCCCTTCTGTATAGGCACCTATGGCGCCAATCATACTTCGTTTGTATGTTGATGATTTTTTTCAACCAAAACTGAACATACCATTCATGCATTAAGTTTTTAAGATAGTTTAAATGAAGCTGGGGGGTGGGGGGAGAGAGAAAATACAATTATACCAAGGACCTTGGATAAGACTGTCACAGCAATAAGGGGTGACAGACTGGCTTCCTAAAATATCCATTTAGTCTGTATTTCCTGGACATATTTTTTCAGTTCTCAAAATGGATACTAATTATGGCTTAGGAGGAAAACAGCCCCCAAATAAAGCAAGCGATATTTGTGACTTTCGACCCACCAGTGTCTGCGGACCAACTCTGGGACCCTTAGCTCCACTTCCAGGTCCATTCTATAAACCTGTTGTCAGCGCTGTGGTTTCCCTCTGGGGACCATAAAACCGCGTGTAAGCTTTGGTGGATAATCCGAATGTCCCAGTTTTCTTATAAATTTATGGTTTGATATCCTAGCATTATCAGTTACTTTACATATTCACTTGTTAACATTTAATTGGTGAGAAATTACTTTATGAATACAAACGTCTTTTTTCTTTTATCCTCATGAATTCCCCATGAAACATATATATTCCTTTTTATGCTTTTTAGGTGTGTTTCATTCATCAAGAACACCTGTAGCAGGGTGTAGTGGTGCATGCCTTTAATCCCAGCGTCTGGGAGGCAGAGGCAGGCAAATCTCTTTAGTTCGAGGCTTGCCTGGTTTACACAGTGCGTTCCAGGACAGTATAGAGACACGGTCTGAAAAAAAAACCAAACCAAAAACACTTGTAGACTCATCTAACTTGAAACAGACTGAGATTGGGTCTCTTTTCTTCTGGGAAGCATGGAGGAAGAAGTCTGAGTCAGATCTGAACCGTTGTGACCCCCCTGAAACCCATCATGAGAACCTAAGAGGGTTGAGGAAAGAGTAGAAGCCATTGCCGTTTCTAACAGAATATCAAAGTTCTAGAGACTTTGTGTACTCTGAGTTTCTTCATTAGCAATTCAATATGTCTGATTTGCCCACACAATTACTTTCAACTTCTTTACCCAGTTGACCTGGAAGAACGAGAAAGCAGATTTTGCTCAGCTGCAAGGTCTCCTGGCAAGTTGGTTAGCAACAGGGCTTGCCAGTTTGGGATCACTTCGCAAAGAGTAAACACACTCCGTGTAGACAGTGTGTTGACTGCCTCGCTAGGCAGTTTTCTGTTTTATTGTCTTGAATCATCTCTCCCCCATTTATTACTCAATTTTTTTTTCTTGCCTTCCACTGTCTTGAGAGCAGAACCTTTCTCCACTTCCTCCTTGCTGTGGCAGCGATCGACACAGGTTAGCTACAAAGAACAGGTACCGACGGAGGAAGTTTATCTGAAGGGAGGGAAGCGCCACACAAAATAACGCCTCTCCCCTCCGTAAAGTAAAGCCGTGGCTCGTTCAGTAACAATTAAGGAACAAGCTAAAGCGTCTCCAAGTACCAGTCTCCCTGGAAAACTCTAAGACTGGTCTCGGGGCAGTGTCTTTGCTTATCACCGTGAGTACAGACGGGACGCGGGGATCGTGGAGAGAAACGCAGCTGCAAACTTGCACGGAGGACGCTGGGAAAAGGCGCCCCTCGCAGCCGCTCCGAGCCGGCGGGCCCCGGTGCACCTGGCGGCAGACACGGCAGGCCGGAGGCGGCGCGTCCCCGCGGACGCGGCCCAAGCGTGCACCGCAGGAGGGCTAGACCCAGCCGCCCCAGGCCGGCCCTGGCCAGCTGCGGCCCCGCGCGCTCGGCCTCCCCGGGACACCTGCCCCGTGTAAAAGTATACTTATGGCCGTCGCGGTGCACGCGGACTCACTCACTCCACACCCCCAGAACGCGCTCGTCTCCAGCCTGGAAACAGGCCCCTCCCCGCGCAGCTGTCGCCGCCGCCTGCGGGCTCCTTTCACTTTCTCACGGCCAAGTCACCCAGAGGGGCGCCGCTGCTGCCACCGCCGCCGCCGCCGCCGCCGCGGCGGCGGCCCGCGGACTCCGCCCCTCTCCGAAGAGACCACGCCTACCCAACAGTCGCCGCCTGCGATTGGCGCGCGCAGGCGGCAGCTCCTGTCCGCCACTGCCATTGGTCGAGCTGCCCCGTCAGTCCCGCCGCCCCTCCGCCCCCTTCGAAACACCGCTCTCCTATTGGGCAACGCTGCGGCCGGGGGCGGGCCAGGGACCGGGGCCCGCCGCTTTCGCTCAATCGCAGAGCGGCCGGCGCGGGGCGGCCCGGCCGGGCGGGGCCACATCTGGGCCGCGCCGCCGCGTGCGTGCGTGTGCGTCGTCCGCCCCCCGCCCGCGCCCCGCCCGCCCCGCCCCCCGGCCCGGCGCCGCGCTCGCCCGCCCGCCCGCCCGCTCCCGCCCGTGCGTCTGGCAGGCTGCGGCCGCCGCTGGGCTGCTGCCATGGGGAGCCGTTGAAAGAGTGGGGCCCTGTGGCTCGGCCGCGCGCCTCAGGCTGCCAGCGCGGGCGGGGGGCGGCGGGGGCGCGCGGGGCCCGGGCCGGGGCCGGCGGGCGGGCGGGGGCCGGCGGAGGACGCCCACAAGTCCAGCGGCGGCGGCAGAGGAGGAGGAGGAGGAGGAGGAGGAGGAGGAGGAGGACGCGGCGGGGACGCGGCGACTCGGGCCGCTCCGTGTGAGTCCCCGCGCCCGCCCTGCCCCGCTGCCGGCCGGCCGTGGGGCTCCCGCCGGGCGGAGTTAGTTAGTGCGGCGGAGGGCGGGCGGTGCGGGCTCGCCTCGCCTCGCCTGGCCGCGCTCCCCGGCCGGTGCAGCTGCGGCGCGGGGCGGACTCGGTGCAGCTGCGGCGGCGCCTCCCGGTGCGGAGGGCGGGCGGGCGGGCGGGCGGGCGGGGGAGGGGTCCGGGCCGCCGCAGCTGCAGCGCCCGGGACGGCCGCGGCTCCGGGGCCGGTGCAGCTGCAGGGCCGGGGGAGGGGGAGGGCGCGGCGCCCGGGTTGCGGTTGCCGGGAGGCCCCGGGGGCTGGCGCGCGGCGGCAGCGGGGGAGCGGTCGCCGCGCCGCTTCTTGCGACTTTTCTTTTGTTGTTGCCGCGACCCGGGTCTGTTTTCTCGGCCGTTGTGGAAGGTGTTTTCCTGCTGCACCGGCGCTCTGCCCTGCACCTCCTTCCCGGTGGTTTCACCCTTCCTCTTTCCCTGAGTGCTTTATGCACGGCGAACTGCGCGAAGATTTGCATCCCCCCCCCCCAATCTCAAACCTCACACACACCCGGGGGCACCCTGCCCCCACCTCTGAGAAACAAAACCCCAAACCTCCCGGAACCTCCGTGGGTCCGCGGTAGCGAGACTTGGACGGGTTGGTCTGTGGAGTGGATGTCTCCGGGCCACTGCGGTGCTCGGGGCTCATTAAACTGTCACTCACCCCCACCACCACCCCACTGGGTAAACGGGGTGATTAATGTCGGATATATTGGAATGGGGCGAGGGCATCTGCGGAGAAGAGGGTGTGTGTGTGGCAGGGAAGTAATGGATCTGCACAGTGTGCCTCCAGAACGAGTTCAGAATTATGTCATTCACGGCGAAGTTAGAGAAAGTTAGGTTTGTGAGTCGTGAGCGAGAGCAGGACAGAGTTGGGGTTTTGTTCTCTAGCTCCCTGCCTCGGTTTTCTAAGGCGAGCCTAAGTGGTTGTCGCCCGGGTTGGGACGCTTGCGCCTCCGGCCCCGATTTCTTTTTCTGTACTCTTCACCCTCCCAAGTCTGTGGAGATGTGTCCTGACGTTCGTAGATGTCGCAGCACCTTGCAGGGAACCGGGCGGCCCAGCCCCGGTTACATTAACATTTCATCAGCCATTAGAAAAGACCCACAAACTCTAGCCAAGAAAGTTCCCAAAGTCTACACTTGGCTTCCCACCTCTCCTGGTGATTACAACCCCTTCCCCAAAGTGACAGAGACCAAGGGCAAAAACAAAGTGACGCCTTTTCTGAGCAGAAAGATGAGATGTGGTCACTCTAAGTGACTGTAGCGGGTTGTGTTGGTTTATTAATTTGCCTTATTGAGCTGAAATACTTTCCAGGATTTCAGAAAGTGCAGTTTCAGTTTGTTGATGCTGAGAATGGAAATTTGCATTCACGGTGGCAGTGTGAATTATTTTCCTGGGAGGTAGTTGCAGATAAGTTGCTAAGTAAGAGTGAAATAATAAGGTGAGCCACGCTGAAGTAATAGTTTTTAATAAGTCTGCCAACATTTTGGAGATGTCTACCATTATCTCTGCAGGGGGAAAAACATGCTGTAATAATGTTGAAATGGGACTGGAGATGTCAAATGGGTTGGTTTAAAAATACCCCTAAGCTGCCTTTGAAACTAGACGTTGGAGTTGAATAAAAGTGAATGTGGGTTTCCTGAATAGCACTGAGCTCGAGTGTGCTGTCATATGTAAGCCAGTCCACCAACTTGAGGCAGAAGTGTTGCGATTCCATAAATACAGTAGGACTCCATATGCTAAGTTTTTCAATTTCTTCTGTTAGAAAGTTTGGGGGGGAAAAGGAAGACTTTGAAGTATTTTGTTTATACTAACAGAAGAGAAAAGTTCTCCTAAGAAAAAGCTGGTGGCAGGAGTGTAGAGGAGTAGCATATGGCATTAAAGGAGCGCAGCTGGAGGTAGCATTTCCATCTGAACATGATGTCAGAGCAGCTGACAGCCTGCCATCCCTCAGCCTTTTATTCTAACACACAGACAGGGAGTTAGTGTGTGCGGGTCTGTGGTGGGGAAGAAGGTATCTCATTCCTCTCCAACATCATCTCCACTCTGCATCTGTCTCTCTTAGTCTGCTTTTTTTCCACCGATGTAACAGACCTGGAGCCAGCAAGACTCCGAGGGAAGGACTTAATCAAGTTTATGTGTCCTAAAGGTAGGAGTAGCAAGAGATTAGATGGAGCATCTTTCTGTTTGGGTGTTTTATTTAATTTTTTTTTTTTAAAAAATCACATTACTTTTCTAATCCACTTTATGAATAATATGTGAAATTGAGCATGAAGTGATGGTCTTACTGGAGTTGAAAGTCTTGGGCTTGCTTGGTTTAAATTTTTATTTCTTTTCTTTGAGGAAGTAAATAACTTTAATACACAGAAATATTTCAAGTTTTCAGATGGTAAGAAAGGCTTTGGAATATGGCTTTTTGAGATCACTTTGGATTAAGATGCCTTTTGTTGTTCGGTGCTGTTTAGATTCCTTTTGCTTGAGGGGGGCAGAAACAGTAAACTGTCTGGAATCCAGCTTTCAAACTTATATGAGGAGATTATTCTGGTTAAGAAGCTAGGTTGTTGTGTAATTAATTCCACTGTGAAACTTTATTCCTCAAAACATTCGGCAAGCATTGCTGAAAGCAGCATACAGCTGTAGTGCTTTTGAAACCGGAGGGTTTTTGTTGTTGGGTTTTTGTTTTTTTGTTTTTTTTTTTTTAAGAAGGGGGAAAAAAAAAAGAAAGACAGACAACTTTTGTCCCTAGGAGAATAGTTCGACCAGTTTCCCCATTTCTCTTTCAAATATATATTTAAGAGATCTTTTATTTCAGCATAACAATAATTATTTGCAGGAGTTTCAGTGTTAGCGACTAATTTAGAACTTGTAGATTCGAGCTGCCTGAATTGGCCAGACAGCTGTAATCGCACCCTCTATTCTTAATCTCTTTATCTGGGCAGCAGCTGCCATATGGCCACAGTCAGCTGGATCAGATGTTTATAAGCTTCCTTCTTCGGCCCTCTCTGTCCTCTCAGCCTCCTAATTTGATCACGGCTACCTTGTGAGCTGCCCTCCAATCTTTATTTTTAGCCCTCTCCAGGATTAGGATTGATGTTAGCTGTGGGGCACTTAAAGTGATTGTATTGTAAATCTTGGTTTATTCTATTGGTCGTGTCTTTCAGGAGGTATCTGAGTTTAGGATGAAAGTTTGACTGTCTCAGCAGCGTGTGGACGAGGAGGGAAGCTGGGTCTGAATAGTAACTCCATAGCCACCATCCTCAGATGCACTTGCTGGGGTGGATGGCTGGGAGCCCTGCTTCTGCTCCCAAGATGGGGAAGTGGGCTCTCTTTATCTTTAGCCACTGCAGTTGAATTTTGACCCGTTCTTTGCCTTCCCTCCCTCACCTCCTCCCTTGCCTGAAAACAAGGCAAAGATGCATAATTGAAAGAACAGAACTGCTGGGAAAACAAGATCTATCAAGTTATTATTGAAACAAAGTATTTTCTGTTGGTGAGGGAAGGCAGAGCCAGGAGAAAAAAGTGTTTTGTTTTTCTAGAAAGGCTTTTTAAAAATACTAAATATTGAACCTCTAAAGTTTTTGCACCTTATTTTATAGTGGTAAAAGTTTGATTCATTTTAATATGGAGTTTGTTTTGCCCTGTAGCAGATCAGAGTTTAGATGAGAATATTCAGAGTTAACAGCCAGAGTCTCTGGGTGCTAATAATATTGTTCTACAAAGAAACAGCCCCCCCCCATTCATTTTAAAAATGTTTGGATTTGTTCATAGTAAAGATGATCTTTTCCATCTGTCGGTGCTGTTCTGTCTGATCTCCTGCGTGTGCACTACCTGCAAATCTTACGGCACCAACATCTGTTCTTACACACAGGGCTTTTGTTGTTGTAACACTCTGACTTTAAAAGTAAGTTGTTTGCTGATTTCTGGACTAATTATGCAATTTCATTTTTTTCTCCTCAGTTCAGCCAAATGTGTCTGTGTTCAGTTTGCTCTCTCAGTAGTCAGGTATGAAAAGTGATGAAGTCAAAAGAATGGTTGGGCAAGTTTTCGTGACTCCTCCAGAATTTGTGTGGAACTTTGCTTTGTTATTGTGAGTTCTTGAAGTTAAAGCTGTCTTGTAGGTTTTGTGGAACGGCATCTGCTGAGTAGTTGGTTAAATTTCTTCTGGAAGAGGTCTGGATTCTTGTCCTCAGTAATAGGCTATAGCTAAAGGAAGTCTTTAAACTTGACCAGGAGTTCGGAGAAGGGTGAGGGAGTCCTTGGCAAGTGCATTTAGGTCGCATGTGTGACTTGGGAGTCCTGTGGGGTGTGAGCCTGATTTAAAATTCATAGACATGGAACTCTCCACTAAGGCGGATTTGTTTTAGAGTGGGGACTAGAGGCTAAACTCCTAACCAGGCTCTAATGAGAACCTCCTCTTTCCCCAGGTTATGAAGACAGCATGGAGTTTCCAGACCACAGCAGACATTTGCTGCAGTGTCTGAGCGAGCAGAGACACCAGGGCTTTCTTTGTGACTGCACTGTTCTGGTGGGAGATGCCCAGTTCCGGGCGCACCGAGCTGTGCTGGCTTCATGCAGCATGTATTTCCACCTCTTTTACAAGGACCAGCTGGACAAAAGAGACATTGTTCATCTGAACAGCGACATTGTGACAGCCCCCGCTTTCGCTCTCCTGCTTGAATTCATGTATGAAGGGAAACTCCAGTTCAAAGACTTGCCCATTGAGGACGTGCTAGCAGCTGCCAGTTATCTCCACATGTATGACATTGTCAAAGTCTGCAAAAAGAAGCTGAAAGAGAAAGCCACCACAGAAGCAGACAGCACCAAAAAAGAAGAAGACGCTTCAAGTTGTTCGGACAAAGTCGAGAGCCTCTCAGACGGCAGCAGCCACATGGCAGGTGACCTGCCCAGTGATGAAGATGAAGGCGAAGATGAGAAATTGAACATTCTGCCCAGCAAAAGGGACTTGGCAGCTGAGCCTGGGAACATGTGGATGCGATTGCCCTCAGACTCAGCAGGCATCCCCCAGGCTGGCGGAGAGGCCGAGCCACACGCCACAGCAGCTGGAAAAACAGTAGCCAGCCCCTGCAGCTCAACAGAGTCTTTGTCCCAGAGGTCTGTCACCTCCGTGAGGGATTCGGCAGATGTTGACTGTGTGCTGGACCTGTCTGTCAAGTCCAGCCTTTCAGGAGTTGAAAATCTGAACAGCTCTTATTTCTCTTCACAGGACGTGCTGAGAAGCAACCTGGTGCAGGTGAAGGTGGAGAAAGAGGCGTCCTGTGATGAGAGTGATGTTGGCACTAATGACTATGACATGGAACATAGCACTGTGAAAGAGAGTGTGAGCACTAACAACAGGGTACAGTATGAGCCGGCCCACCTGGCTCCTCTGAGGGAGGACTCGGTCTTGAGGGAGCTGGATCGGGAGGACAAAGCCAGCGACGATGAGATGATGACCCCAGAGAGCGAGCGGGTCCAGGTGGAAGGGGGCATGGAGAGCAGTCTGCTTCCCTATGTCTCCAATATCCTGAGCCCCGCAGGCCAGATCTTCATGTGCCCCTTGTGCAACAAAGTCTTCCCCAGCCCCCACATCCTGCAGATCCACCTGAGCACGCACTTCCGCGAGCAGGATGGCATCCGCAGCAAGCCTGCCGCCGATGTCAATGTGCCCACGTGCTCCCTGTGTGGGAAGACTTTCTCCTGCATGTACACCCTCAAGCGCCACGAGAGGACTCACTCTGGGGAGAAGCCCTACACGTGCACCCAGTGCGGCAAGAGTTTCCAGTACTCGCACAACCTGAGCCGCCACGCCGTGGTGCACACTCGAGAGAAGCCCCACGCCTGCAAGTGGTGTGAGCGCAGGTTCACGCAGTCGGGAGACCTGTACAGACACATCCGCAAGTTCCACTGTGAGTTGGTGAACTCCTTGTCGGTCAAAAGCGAAGCACTGAGCTTGCCCACTGTCAGAGACTGGACCTTAGAAGATAGCTCTCAAGAACTTTGGAAATAATTTTATATATATATATAAATAATATATATATATATATATACATATATATACATAGATCTCTATATAGTTGTGGTACGGTCTAAAAGCAGTCTTGTTTCCTGGAACTGAAAAGTTGGGATCTTAACTTGTTTTTGCACTTTAGAATAATAGCATGAGAATCTCACTAATTTAGCATTCTGATAAAAGAAACTTTAGAGCAAGTCAGAAGTAGAGAGGTGTCTTTCCTTTGAGGGGTAGGCCAAGTTAGCCAATAAATCCTTCTCAACAAATGGTTCTGTCACAAAATGCTTTCATATGGCTTAATTTTGTAAACACTGCATTGTCTTGAGCGCTTTTCCTGTGCCCCACATTGTTTTGTTTTGTTTGGTTTTCAAAGTAGAAATTCCCTCCAGTTTTATTAGCCTCTTTATATGTCTCAAATTGCATGAATATTTTCTGGCTGTTGGAAACCTGAATGCTTTTAGACCCAAATGGAAAATTTCTGAAATGCTGGATTATCTATTTTTAAACAAGCAGTTGACTTAAAACTTTCTGTGGCAACTTCTGGTTTTCTGACAGTTCCCAGTGAGAGAAATTCTGACAGTACACTGGGTCACTGGGACTGTCTCTGGGAAGGTTTGCTGGAGATGAAAAAGGATATTGCAGCTTCAGCAGTGTTGAACTGTGTGTTTAAAATGTGAATTACTGTTCTTGTATACTGTAATTGATTACACGGGCTGGGGGGGGTCAAAGAACTTGACAGGTTGTGTTGATGCTCTTAGTTGAGTCTTGAAAAGTAAATATTAACGCTACAGAAATGCATGAGTTTCAATATATTTTTTGTCTTTGTTTGCATTGTATAACTTTAACGAGTGAGTTTAAAATTATTTAATTTCCTTAGAAAAATAGCACCATTTGGGAAAAAAAAAACTGGTGTTACGAAGAACGTAAATGCACTGTTTTTATTTTTATTTTATATAATTTAAATTGACTTTTCCCACTGTCTTTAAGTTGAAACTGTTAAGCTGAATAAAAACTTAAGCTGCAAATTGATAACTTCGCTACATTACAAGGAACATATAAATGTTTACAAACGGCTTAAAGATTTGCATGTGCAGTGTGCATTTATAACACACTTGTAATTGCACAGAACCCATGCCAGCTCAGAGTTTAGGTGTACACATGTACCCAGCTGAGCGTTTTTAGAATAACTACTGCACAAATTGACAATAGGTCATAGGTCATTCTCTCTCTCTCTCTCCTTTTTTGCTTCCCTTTTCTTTTTCTCCCTATTTCCTTTCCTTCCCCGTACCCCCTAACTCATGAAAAGATTCTATGGACTGAAAAAGCCCCAGGCTGAAAGGACTGAACTGCCTTGATTGACATGGGGAAGGGGGTTAGTAGACTATGTGTATCGGCAGCACAGGCTGCAGCCCAACGTGTGGTTTTAATGACCAGCACGCAAGGGAGAAGCATTTTGCACAGTGTTTGTTTTCCTGTCTTGCACTTACAAATAAGGTCTATGGGAGTAGCATGGAAAATGTTTGTTGTTTTTCCCTTTTTCTTTTTTAATTGCTTTTGTTTAAAATTTGATCGCCTTAACTACTGTAAACATAGCCTATTTTTGTGCTTAAGATACTGAATGGAAAACTCCATTGTGTGTTGCTGGACTGTTTTGGAAATATTTGGTCAAATGTATGTTAATTTGGCTGTAATGGCATTTAAAGCAAACAAACAAACAAAAAAAGCTGTGAAAATGGCCTTGGAGCATTATCTTTAGTTACTTGAAGAGTTTCTAGGTTTTTTTTGTTCTTGTTGTTGTTTTTTTAATACAGTTTATGTTAAAATAATCTTTATTAATTTAGAGAAGACAATCAATGTCTGTGAGAGAACGGACTTTTTTTGGATTTTTTTTTTTGTGGTCATTGTGAGTGATTGCTTTTTCTTTTTCTTAGTTTCACATTCTTCCTTTGTTCTAAATCTTAGACTGACATCTAGCTTTGACAATCATAGTATGTTTTATTTCCTGAGGGGGAATAACTTATAATGCTGTTTAGTTTTGTACTATTGGTGTGTTGGTGAATTTTTAAACTGTGTGCTAACTGCAATAAATTATATGAACTGAGAATTCCCTGTGTGGTTTTTGTATTATGATTGCATAACAGATTTTGAAGTTTGTATAGTGCGTGGCATCTTCATTTTAATATCAGTTTTGTTCAGGTTATGAAGTTATTAGAATGCTTTAGGGTCAGCCAAATGGAAATGTTCATGTTCTCATCATTTAAGAAGACACTGAATGCACATTTAAAAATATGACCCATTTCTACAGTGTAGATCAAGACTGTTGAGGTAATTCCCTAGATAATTGTGAATACAAAGAACTTCAAGTGGCAAGGTAGGTTTTTCATAAGACACACAGCTATTAACCCATATACAATGCAAGTCACTTTCCATGCATGGTTTTATCCTAAGTTGATTGGTCAAATCCATTTTCCCATGTTCTGGCTTAAGTGGAAAATTGAAGGAGACCGGATGTCTTAATTTGGAACACTGCTTGGCTAATGAGTGGAAGTCTAGGCAATCGAATTAGCAGGCATTCGGTTGTTAAGATTAGCTGTGTATGTCCGTTTTTCTTACCAGAACTCAAAAGATCTTAGTGTTTAAGTTCTAATTTTAAAACATACTTAAGCAATGCATCATTAGAAAGAACTATTCCTCCTCTTAGTCATTGCCCTGCCCCAATTTCCTCCCTGTCGTGTTGGGTATGTGTCTGGTAAGGGCTGGTTGGCCCGCAGAATTGACAGAACACGTGTATGTGGGACTTGGGGGAATTGTCACACTGGCCGTAGATTACAGTGGGGCCCAGGTCCTGAGGTGGTATAAATACTAAATCTTGAGCTGTCCATAACTCCCAATCTTAAGAAAAATATGGAAGTAATAGTTTTACACAACTACTGTCTTAAGATATTACACCAAAAAGCCCATGGTAAGGTTAATATTTTATGGGGGATCTATAGTGTGAAACACACCCTTTAGAAGGTCTTTGATGGCTTTGGCTAGAAATCCATAATGATTTTATCATAAAATACAAGCAATAATTTGCAGTTTGGAGTGATATTCAATTTTTAACTGAAAAAAATAATTTAACAACTCACGATTGGTTTTAAACAACATTTCACTTGAAGGGAACATTTTCATTTGGCCTCCACAATTCCCTGAGCAGTTAGCAAGTGAGAAGGAGAGATGCCTTTCATTTTCCTGTACGTTAAAGCTTCCCGAAGATGTTGAGGGTTGACGTATCATTCAGTTCCATTGACTATCTAATGTTAAGTGAGAACCACCTTAGTAGTACATCCTTCACAGGATGTACTCATTAACACAGCGTTCTGATTATGACTTGGAAGTAACTTCTTAAAATACCGTAGAACAGACATAGAGTGTTATTACACAAATGGTCACATTTGGCGTGTGACATGCAAGAATCCATTGTTTATTCACTATATTGAAGAAAGTTGTCATATAATCCAGCTGGAAACCTGTACAATCAGGCCCTCCAGTGACATCTGGCTGATCCCTAATGTGGGGTAAAAATATGGTTTCATTTACTTTTGAAAACATCTGTTTCTTTCAGATAATCAATTATGCCCTGGATTGCTATGGGCCCAGCATTGTGTGCTAGGTGTACCCTGGGGAATAGGCGACAAGTAGAAGACACTAAGGATGCCAGTTGGGGATTTCCTTCCTGGTTAATTATGCTGTCGGATTAATAGGTGAATAGAGTAGAGTTTACCCTTAACAGA
Organism: Peromyscus eremicus; assembly: GCF_949786415.1. Lineage (NCBI taxonomy): Eukaryota > Metazoa > Chordata > Mammalia > Rodentia > Cricetidae > Peromyscus > Peromyscus eremicus. The sequence continues at coordinate 17,977,338 of NC_081431.1, read as the reverse complement.
TTTTACATGAGTCTCTAAAAACAGGTTTTTGGAAGGTTAGAAAGAAAGTGAACATTATATTAATAAGGATGAGCTCACGTTAAATTAATAAATACTAAAAAATGCTTGTTTTTCCAAGAAAATTTTGGTTTCGAAGTACTATAAAAATAGCTGGGTTTTTTAAACTAAGAAGCAATTCTGTTTTAAAAACTTAAACATCTTAGTTTTACAGATAAAACACACATAAGATACATTAAAAAAAAAACCTTGAGAGACCCCATTTTTTAAAATCCAATACAAATTTTTTTAATACCTTAAGATCTCAAAATTTCCTGCACCGTTTGACTAGTTCATTCTTATAAAGTTGAGAAATTTGAGTTCTAACCTAATAATGGAAATTGCACATGCCTCTGGGTAGAAAATCTTTAATTGTTGATAGTGACTTAAATTGATGATTATTATTTATTGCAATGTTTGAAGTTGCTGATAAGGTACAGTGGATGAAGTAAGCGTAAGGTTTGAAGTTCGGGACAGAAAAGCTTGTCATTTCCACTAGAGTCCTCTGCCGTTAAAAACTGGAGATAATGCCATCTGAAATTAAAGTAGTGGCTTTATTATTATTTTTTTTAAAGCAAATGGCTTTTAGGAATTTCATTTTGGCCAGAGTCCAACTTTATTACACTGACAGGATTTTGTCCCTTATGTTAGATTTTTTTTTTCCTACCTTTTGCCTGCGGAATCCTGGCATAATTTCTGTGATCCTTTGGTCCAGACGTACAGTCACTTATCTGACTTGAAGTCAACCTAGCTCTGTCAGACGTTTTCTGGCTGGAGCCTTCTCCACCCTGCTCAGCGGCTTACAGAATGGCGGCAGAGAAGTGGCATCTTGGGGACAACATTGAGAGCTTTCAGAAATTGGTTTTAAGAGAAACTTCAGAATGAAGCTTGTGGCAGTTTTGCAAACCAGTACCTTTAAAATAAAAACCCTCACCTAATGACTCTTGTAACTTCTTGTGGAAGAAACTGAACTCCAAATTGCCAAACTAAAGAGAAAGGTTGGCTGGGTAGAAATGAATCAATGACTAGCAATAGTTGAACAGTTTTTTTTTTTTCCTTTAAAAATCAAAATTCTTTATCATGTCTCTGCTTATGCTAAATAAGTTGTAATTAATTCTCCAGGTAATTCAGACATATAGAATAGCTTTTTTTTTTTTTTAGAATATTCAAGCCCTTGAAAGAAATTAGGTTTTGTTTTTAGTTTTTGTTTGTTTGTTTGTTTGTTTGTTTAAAAAAAAACCTGGACCAGGGGCTTTAAGGAGAGGGATGAAATATCCAGTTACCTTTCCTAATTCTATTTTGGTATTTACTAATTTCATTTCAATTTCTAGCTTTATGTGGGATGATGCTTCTCTTTAGTTGGAAGGGTATCTTTAACAATATCTTCTAAAACCAAAGATTGTCTTGAATTCGTGGTCACTTATTCCCCCAATAAGGTATGTCCTCTAAACGTTAGGAATGGATTTGCTATTAGGTTCTAGGAAACTGTCTCTTTTGGGAAGGAGAGGGAAAACAAAACAAAAACAACCAAACCCCATTTGGCTTTAGAGTGTAGCACATTTGGTCAGGAGCAGTTTGCCTGAGTGTGTGCAGGGTGGCGTTGAGAGTTACTGTGACACTCAGAGAGTCCATTCACCGGAAGCACCGGCGTGCGGTCTGTTAGAATCTTTGCAGTTAATCATTAAATGAGGTGGCTTTTGTTAGGTGTCAATATGCATGCTTAATGTGACTATGGAATTTTTAAAAGTCATTGTCCCAAACAGTCAAGTTTGTCAGATGTGTCCTCGCAGTTCATATGAAGTGGAGCATAAAGAATGCATTTTAATATTGGTAAACATGTGGGAGTAGATTAAATCTGTGTTAATACAGAAAGTATGTAGATGCCATTGAACTTGAAAGAGTAGCATGACTTTATTTATGTGTCATGCCAGACCAGAGCTAACTTTTGATATGTGACTGAACTTATAAGGTACGTATCAATCATGCATGTATGAATATAGTTACTCAAACCTATAAAAAGAAGACATACAGTTCATTGAAATGTGGGTCACCTTAAAATCTGAGGGGATTATTAATGACTTACATGTTGTGTTTCTGATGACCTGAGATGAGCTTTGATCATAGTAAAAGCATTTAAACTTTTCTTTCTTTAAAAAAAAATTTTTAAAGATTGAAAATATACATGGGCCTTTTCTGGAAACCTTTTCTTTGAAACTGTAGCACGTATAACGGCTTGGTAATACTGAAACATTTGCATGTTTACTAGACAGCAATGCCTCCTGAGCAGGTCGCTGTGGACCATTTTGGGAAGAGCACAATAGCACAGTAATTAAAATACAGAAGGAAAGTATCTATGGCCGGGGAGCTGGAGCGACCATAGAAATTAGTGACATTTATGTGTATTTGGTGAAAAAAAATATCCCATTTTCTAATTTAGAACAGTTTCTCCATTACTTAAAATCATTTTCAAATAGAAGAAATTGGAGAAAAAAGAAAGAAAAAAAGAAAGAAAGAAAGCAAAGGAAAAACAAACTATATCTTAAGAAAATCAGGTTTGTAAAGTTATTTCTACCTGGCTTTGACAAAGAAGGTTCTAGATTCAGTATGGCAGGAGGGAGAAACGACAGAGGTTTATAGCCAATGTACAGTCATAGGGCCAGAGTCTCTTATGTAAAATTTCAGATCTCTTCCAAATCCCCAAGATTTTGCAAGTGAATAATCTCAAGAGAAGCTGATGTCTGCTGGATGAGTGTTTCCTTAGGTCTGACTGTTTCTGAAACACGAACTGCAATTCTTACCTCGGATGTTACTTTGTAGTTTTCTGCGTGGCCTTTTATTTACCACAAGAGGGTAAAGTTTATTCACCGAGTGATTTTGACACCATGGCACAACTGAGTTTTCCAGCCAAGTTGTTTTCATGTCTCTCTACCATATTGAAAAAAAAAAAAAAGGGGGAAACAAATTTGAAATGAAAACAATTTAGATTGGCCTATGTACCAGCCTGGGTACCAGCTAGCTATGTGTTAATATACCCCGGCCAGGGGGTGGGGTGGGGGATCCTGAGCCTGAAGATAAAGGAACTGAGGCATTTCTGGGGCTCCTTACAATAAATGACATCAAACTGCATGAAAAACCTTCAGCAAAAGGCAGAGAAATTAGAGGATATGTTGGGGCACAAAGAACTTTTGCTTTTCATAGTAAGTGTGAAGTCTAGAAAAATGTGGTGATTTCTCACGTTCTATTTATATGTTATTTTACTTGAGGGATGCCTTGAAGCAGTGCTAGAACCACTTCTGTGCACAGGGAGGGAGGGGGGTGAGTCGTCATTTATTTGGTTTGCTATGTCAGGTGCAGTAAAAATAATACTGTAGTGAAAATATGACAGGCGTTCTGTAGGCTTGACCAGCATGCAAGGGTTTTGAATGATTGATGCGCTGTTGTTTAAAAGTCAGTCAAATAACACCTCAGAGAAGGAGGCTATCAACCCTCATGTTGTTTTTAATGTATTAATACATACATTTTTTAATGTCTCCAAAAATAACAGTGAAGCTTTATAAGCAAGAAACAAATCAAAACTTAAGTCTGCATCTCTAGTCTGAATATTTGCATTCTGGACTGATGGTCCTTAAAATAATAAATTAGGTTTGTTGTTCAAATTATGAAAATCTAAGGACTGAATGGCTCAGAAATTCTCCACGATGTCAAGATCTGTGGTGTTTGTCTGATAGTCTCTCCTCCTGGGTTGCTGCTATGCATGTTCTCTCACATCGGGACTAACCTAGAATCATGAGCACTCGAAGCTGGCAGGCACAGAAGTGACGTCCACGTCACTCACTCTGGTAAGAAACCGGCCCAGGCAAGATGTGGGAGAGAGAAGCGGATTCAGGTCTTTGCACATACTTCACACATTCCCCAAACCTTGGGTGGGTATCGTTTTACAGATGGACATCTTCTCTCTTTAGAGGCACAGGATGGTCAAATCCCTTGCTTTAGGTTCATCTTTGATCAAGGCTGAATCTGAATCTCCACCCTGGCCATACCTCTGTGATCAAATTCTCACTTGTAATATGTGCCACGGTTACCTTGCCTGTGGTCTGCTACAAACTGTTACTATTGGAATCTAGACTGGAATGCTGTCTTTTCCTCTACTTTGGCCCAATCCAACTGGTCTCAATACAGCAGGGTACTCTCTGCTGGGGACTGGGCTGTTTGACCTCCTCTCCTTCACCGCAAGACCTGAAACCCAACAGCATCCTCCCAACTCACATTTTCCCTTCATGCCCCCAGCTAGGAAAGAGTTGATTGGGTTTCAAAAAAAACCAAAAAAAAAAAAAAAAAAAAAATGTTATTTGTTCAGCCACAACCAGGCAGTGCTCAGTCCTGGCAGATCTGGCCGGGGAATGGCCAGAGTGCTTCTGGACATAGGAAGGCAGAGGAGAAGCATTGGTCAGGTGCTGAGGTGCCAGCCTTCGGGAGCCTCAAAACTCTTCTGCTGCCCAAGTGGGAGACTCTGTGTTTCCCCTTACTGGCCCCGTTTTCTTAGAATATTTCTCACTCCCTCTCACCATCATCTGCTGGAAAGAAGCTTCAAGAAAGACATCTTCCTGACTTTCCTATTCATGTCACACAGGAGGAGTCCTACTCTGCCACATTCATTTCTTCATTTCTAAGAACAGAATAATACCCTATCACTTCTTCCTTGGCACAATGTGAACATGGATGTACACATCATTAAGCTCGCAGAGGAATGATGCTCAGTGGATTTTTAGGGAACAATACTACTATAAAAATAATTTGTTTTTACACCAAGATAAAGTTTTTTCTAGCACAAAGCCTTCCCAGCCTTCTTTTTTAAATGTAGATTTCTCTCTCTCTCTCTCTTTTCTTTTCTTTTTTTGGTTTTGTTTTTTTTTTTTTTCCAGACAGGGTTTCTCTGTGTAACAGGCCTGGCTGTCCTGGATCTTGCTTTGTAGACCAGGCTGCCCTCAAACTCATAGAGATCCCCTTGCCTCTGCCTCCCGAGTGCCAGCATTAAAAGTGTGCGCCACTACCATGTGGCCCTCAATTTTTCCTTTTAAAAGTTTAAGTCCATCAAGGACTAATAGTTTCAAACTTACTTAGGTTTTTCAGCAATTTCTGCAGGCTGTGTGAAAATGAAAGGGTCATACTTGTGAAAAGCTTACACACTCTCAGGTAGGCTTGTAGGTACGAACACGTGTGCAATTCTTCTCATTGATATCACACCTTTGGTTCCTTCTGACAAATTTCTCTGTGCCCATTAATTAATCCAGGGTCCCATGTCTGTATCATTTCTTTTGGGGGGTAAAGGGGAGATGAAGATGCATCATCGTTGACTTCTCAGAGAAAATCTGCTATGTCAAGCCTGCACTGGATACAGACTCCCCCAGACATACCCCCAATGCTGAAGAAATCAAGATCAAGAGCTCTGATTGATGTTCACTGGAGTATCGTTAAGTATAAAAACTAGTAGGACAAATATACAGAGTGAAAACAGACAACTCCCTGTAACCAGGAGAAGGTGGCACATGCCAGGTCACAGCCAGAGCATCTCAGTGTCAGGCTCCGTGTTGCAGATGTGCCCTGTGTTGTTGCGGGCATACATGGTGCAAACAGGTGTGAGTCCATCCACGGGGGAGGGGGGACGGACACGACACACTGCATCTGGGTGACGTCCACAGAGCAGCAGAATACGACTGTGAGTTGTGTTTATACTAAGATACGATCCAAGGTGTGTGTGTGCGTGTGCGTGTGCGTGTGCGTGTGCGTGTGTGTGTGTGTGTGTGTGTGTGTGCGCGCGCGAGCAGGGCCAAGCACTGGATGGCTTCAGAGTGCCCCATTCAATCTGTCCACTTCCCTCTTTGATGCCATGCCACTTTACAAAAGCAATCGGGCCACAGTCATCTTCTTTTTTTTTTTTTCCCCCTTGTTATTACGACACAACCTCCCTTTTCAATATTATAATTTTCATCAGTTTTTGTAAAAGGCAATGAGCGTAACAATACGTTTGCTAAAAACAGTTCTTTGTCGCTATATTTAATCATTTTGTTTTTAAAAAGAAAAAAAAAATAAAACAACAACAACAACCACCCAAAACAAACAAGCACACAGCCCCCTCGGGGGAGAAAAAAAAAACCAACCTTCCCTCTGCTTGATGCCATAGACAAGAGTCCAAAGGACATTAGCTGCTCCGTTGCACACATTGGAGGGAGAGTTTGCTGCGGGCTCTGTCTCCCTAATAGACTGGCGATTTTGTAAAAGGTTTTAGAGGGTTTTGTTTAACCATTTCTGCATGTGTTTTTAATGAGCTCATGATGATTTGTAACAAAGGCCAGGTTGTGAGGTTTGCAACCTTTTTTTTTCCGGACCTGATCGCTTCCCGCTGACCTGCAGAGTGAGCACCTGTGCTCCTTGCCTGGCTCACCTATGGGAGTCACGGTGGTGGGGCCATCTCCGGGCCTGTCTTCATGCCAGGGATGAATCATGCAGTGGGCAGGGCGGAAGGACTCTCTTTGTTGACAGCTTTCCATCTGGACTTTGGATACGGCCGGCCGTTCACGGAGAGCCTGGGTTAGCTGGAAAGGACTGCTTGAGTCAGCTCCTCCATGAAGGCCCGGGGGCAGTAAAACACCAGCAAAGGAACTAACTGCCTAGCATTTCAGCTGCAAATTCAGAGAGGCGTCCCTCCCAGCTTCAGGTACCCAGGTTTGTGACTGTGTACAACTCCTGCTTGGACAAGTGGGTATTTAATAGTCAATAGGATCATTTACAGCCTCATTCAGATAATCCGACTGGAGTACACCTGAATAAATACATCAAGCTCAGGTGGCTGAGCACTAACCCCTCGGAGTTTAATAATTAAAATAAACAGAGCTATTGAGATGAGTTCCAGCTTTGTCATGTATAAATGTAAGATGTCCCACACAGGATGGTGTTTTGTGATTCATACAGGAATATGATGGATAGATGATACATTTTCCATAGCTATTTAAGAAAAAAGAGATTATCTTAGTCATGAGGTAAAGTTATATGATACATTGTACCATCAGTCTGATTCTGGGCCAGTGCAGATTTTTTTTTCTGTCTTTCTTTCCGTCTTTTTTTTTTCTTTTTTCTTTCTTCTTTTTTTTTTGTGAAAGATTACTTCTTGGCAAACTAGATATGCAAACGCCAGAATACAGTAAAACCACATTTAATTGGACCTACTTGCCAACTTCTTGAACACAGCTTGGATTATCCCACTGGAGGCTGCTTCTGTTAAAAGCTGGGGGAGGAGGAAGTGGCATCCTGACAAGGCCTCAGATCATTTTTTTTTTTCACTCGAAGTACAATTATGCAATGAGCCAAGTTTGGAAGTATTTTACTATGTTTAATAATTATTATTAAAGATATTGTAAAACATATGCATTTGTTAAGTGGAATGTAATGGGAGTAAAAATCATGTCATAAATTTCACTTTGGATTTATTTTTCTATTTTGTGTTTTATTTGACAGCCTTCCAACTTGAGTCTAGCCCAAAGCCTGCACCCTAATACATATCATACTTGATATTAAAGTGAGAAGCGGGTAATTTATAGGAGCTGCGTGAGAGCCGTTTTCTTTTCAGGGCTAGCCTATGTGGAATCGACACCTCTGTTCAGGTAACAACTGATGTGAAAAACCATTCACAGGCAGTGAGATGTCAGGGATGGAGAACGCCTTTCCGCACACTTCCAACAGCAGCTCTGAACCCCACATGGATGTCCTGGGCATGCCTATTGTTCCAAAGACGGAGCCGAGAGCCGGGTGCCTGTCTCTCCGTGTGCGTGCGAATCCTGAATGAGGGTGTGACGCCGCCGCAGTGAGATGTGGTACCAAGTTCCCATCCCACCCCCTTACCTGGGAAACTGGAGTTGATCTGTTGTTCTTCTTGAGCTTAAACAAATTTGTATTATCTGTACAGTTGTCTTTTTCAAAAAGGAGGACATGCCCCTGAAACCCCACTTCTTGATGTTGTACAGAGGTGCCATCTCTAATGATTAGCGAGACACTCTAGGTTGTTTGTGCCGAACTCCACCTGCGCTGTGAAATCCCCATGATTTTTCTCACATTCCCACTCAAGCTGCCGAGCAACTGGGCCCTCTCTCCTACTGGTGGCTGTGTCAGTGTGACTACGGTGCGCCATTCCACTTGGCTGTTTCCTCGTGCCCCACCACAACCAATGATGGGGTATGAGAAGAAGTTGGCAGGGCACAGGAGGGCAGGGTCCCTGCATCCATCCCCCTGCCCTTCAGTGGGCTGCCTTTCTTTCTGGTGTGGTGACATCCTCTGCTCTGCTTTCCTAGGTATCCTTTAAATGTATCCCCTAGGGCTCCTGGAACCCTCCTGCAGCTCTGCTGTCGCGTGGCAGGACTGCTGCAGTATGAGGCTTGCATGTGCAAAGGGGATGTGAGGACATCTGGACTGCATCCCTGCAAGCAGAGCTCCGGAGGCATGCTTTACAACCCCGTAGCACTGGCCCCCAGTGCCCTGCGACTTTCTCTGGTGGGGCGCCCTTGATTTCTGGAGCATCCACAGCCTTGCCTCAGGCAGGACTGACCAGGAGCTGAAGAGAAAAGGCTTGGGAGTTTTCTGGAAAGGTCTTGCTTCTAAAAACCGGAAACCAGGAGGGAGGGAGGTGATGAGAAATCTGCCCTCTTGTTCTCTGCTGACTAAGCCTTGTTGTCTTGAATAAGTGACTTTATCTTTTCATCTTTAAAATAAACCTTTTGAGCCAGATATGCCTCTGAGGTTCTTTCCGGCTCTAAGTTCTTGGGCATCCTTTACCTATTTAACTGAAATGCTGATTGAACTTGAACAGGGAAATATTTTCCAATTAGCGTAGAAATGGTGGCTAATATATCGCTAGGCTTCTGAGGCTTGTGTGATCAAAGGCATGCTTGCTCCGATAAGGGCGGGCAGGGGGTAGGGATGGGGAGGGCTTCTCCTGGCTGGCAAGATTTTAATATCTAACTGCACTCACGTTTACACATGTCAGCCATGTGCTAAGCATATGCTTACTTGTCTGTGGTCAAGTCCAGTGGGTTTAGGGTTAATTTTTATTTTTTAACAAGCAAACCCCTAGAGATTCTAAATAAATACACAGCAAGAACTTACTTCGTGGTTTGTTTTATCTTGTTGACACTAAGTATCCACGCTTAAGAACGTGGATGGAGACAGAGTCGGCCATGTTGTACATTTCGTTATTGGTTATTTTAAGGACCACAGAACACATAGAGAGTTCGCCTAGCTAAGCAGTTCTTTCTGTTCCTTCTGCGAAGGGGTTTTCTGTCTCAGTTTCTCCACGGAGCTTCCTTTGGCAGCTCTCAGGCACCTTGCATCCCGGGGCCTTGCATATGAAAAGGCTAATTCTGATCCTTAAGCAGCCATCAAAGGAAAGCACGTAACAACAAAGCATGCAACATGCTGCCCAGACTACTGCCCCTCTGATATGGTTTGTGGGACTTCAACAAGTGGCCAAAGGGATTCCTATAGATCTAGAGGTCAGAGGCCAGATTACCAAAAGAGAACATGCTGTTCTCAAAGATAAGCTTTAAAATTAGAGAAAAGCAGATTCTCTCTCTCTCTCTCTCTCTCTCTCTCTCTCTCTCTCTCTCTCTCTCTCTCTCTCTCTCTCTCTCTCTGTATGATATGTATGTCCGTGCATGCCATATATCAACCTGGATGTTATTTCTCAGGAGCTAGCCATCTTGCTTTTGATTCGTTTGTTATTGTCACTGTTGTGTGAGACAGGTTCTCCTGGAACTCACAACTTAGCCCATGCTGCCTGGCCTCAAACCTATAGCGATTCACCTGCCTCCATTTTCCAAGTGCTAGGATGACAGGTTTGAGTCACCACAACCAACTCTTGCTTTGTTGGAGGCGGGGTCTCTTTCTAGGAGTTGGGGCTTGCTGGTTAGGCTACTGACTGGCCTCAGGGATCCCCCTGCCTGTCTCTACCTTCCCAGGGCTGGAAGGGCTTGCTACCACGCTGGATTTTTTATGTGGATTCTGGGATTAAACTCGGGTCCTCATGCTTCTGCAGCACGTACTTTATTCACGGAGCCATCTCGCCAACCAGATCCTAAGAAGAACAAATTCTTAGTGAAGAATCTCATGACACACCCGTGTATTTAGGGTGTTATTAACCCACTCTAGGTGGAAGAAAATTCTTCTAGAATTTTCTGTGTAGAAACCATCCAGGAGAACGAGTGCAGATTAATGTGTGTGGGAGTCTAATTAAAATATTTTCGTTTTTCTCTTTTCCATTCTGAAGTCACAAAAGTAAAATGATTGAGAAATTCAAGCTTGACACAGAGGCAAGATTGAAATGAGGCTATGCGCTCATATTCGTTAAAACTCTTGGGGCTGCAAAGGAGAGAAATCCAACTTAAATTGGTTGAAGCCAAAAAAGAATTTTTGTCATAAGGCTCCGTGGATTCGGTGGGATCCAAAAGAGGAATATGGCTGGGCCTGGGGGAGCGGCTAGACCGCGCAGCGCAGTGGCTGTCTGGATTCTTTTGCCTTCTCTTGTCTCTGCTTCTCTTTCTGCTGATTGGCATTTTCTATTCCTCAGTCCACATGGTGGAACGGGGCTGCCAACTGCTTCTGCATTTACATGTCTTCATTTTCAGACACTCAGAGGGAGACTGACTTCTTTTTGTCAGTTGCGGTTCCCAAATCTTGGGGGAGGGCTCTGATTGGTCAGTTTGGATCAGGTGCCCACCTCTCCACCAATGGCCAGGGCCAAGAGTGCATCCCATTGTGCCAACAGGCAGACTCCTGTGGTGCCATATGCATGTTGAGGGGCCTGCATGTTCAGGGGGCCGGGGGCAGAGGAATAGTTCCCAGGAGCCAGGGACACGGTTCCCAGAAATGAGACCGATGCTTGTCTGACAAACAATAGGGGCCCATCATGTTTCTGGACTGAATTTAAAGGGAAACTATGAAAAGATATTTATTTGGAAGTGAGAATAATATGTTCTCCCTTGTGGTGGAACAGCAGTTAATTTATAACCCATGGTCAAGCGCTAAGTGAAATAATGTATGTTTGATAAAGCACTGTGAAAATTTAATTTTCGTGTCATCTCCCTTCCTTATCATTTCATAATCTTGGAGCATTTCCATGTGCATGTTTGTGACGTCCTTACCTGGCTCATTCTGCAGAGTCCATGGAACCCAACTGCAAATACTGAATACTGACCAATGTGCCTTGTGAGCTCAGTGGTGGGTAGTCAGACAGTCAGAGCTGAGAAGAGAGAAAGCACATCCTCTCTACTTGTTTGGGGCCCAGAAGAGAGGTTCTGTGTTCATGAAGAACTCTGCCCTGGCACAGGTGAGAGAGGTGTGTTCTCCATGTAGGGATGCAGGGACCCACGGAGGGGCTAGGAATACTGATGTTGAGCTAGTGTGAACCAAGTCCTAAGAGTCTGGGAGCACAGCACACTGACCACAGTCTGGGTGTTAGCTACTGAGCTCTGTTGCTTATGAGTAAACCTTCTTGTGTCTGTCCTGCCTCCTGGAAGGAGAGACCAAGCTTAGGGGAGACCTGCTGTCTAGTGACCAGGAAAGAGAGCCACACAAATTGGAAGACAGACAGACTGTGCCAGTCCCTAGATGCTCTTGGTCCTGTCTTAGGGTTTCTATTGCTGTGAAGAGACACCATGACTACGGCAACTCTTATAAAGGAAACCATTTAATCTGGGCTGGCTGACAGTTCAGAGGTTTAGTCTATTGTCATCATGATGGGAAGGACGGTAGGATGTAAGCAGACATGGTGCTGGAGAGGTAGCTGAGAGTTCTACATCCAGATTGGCAGACAGCAGAAAGAGAGTGCCACACTGGGTTTGGCTTGAGCATCTGAGACCTTAAAGCCCGCCTCCAGTGACACACTTCCTCCAACAAGTCACACCTACGCCAACAAGGCCACACCTCCTCATAGTGCCACTCCCTGTGAGCCTATGGGAGCCATTTTCTTTCAAACCACCCCAGGTCCTCTCTGTAAAGATGCAAAAGGTGAGCCCTGAAGGTCAAGATGGAGAAGCATTGACTTCATCATTGCAAGCCTTGAAATCTGTCTTCTGTGATAAAACAGAAATTTCAGCAACTCTCTTCTTGTCTAAATAGTAGAAGTATTGTCTCAGCTGAGACACTAGCAGTCTCAAGGAACAGAAAATGGACTCAGACCAGATTCAGAAAAGAATGAGATTTATTAACTCATGTAACTGATGAGTCCAGAGGTGACGATAGTCTTGGTGGTAACCAGGTATAGGGAGGGAGTGATGCAGAAGACTTAGGTGATGGCATTCCTCTCATTTTCTCCTTCCTCCTTTCCCACATTTCTTGGGTTTATTCCCATAATTCCAGCTGAAAATAGGCCTTTTTTATGATGAGATAATCAAACATGGACAAAGATGGTCATACCCCAGTTAGTGACCCCAATAGGTAGGGGATGGCACCCTCTGAGTGCCTGTGTGTAACTCCTAAGGGGAGAGCTACCTAGGCTTCCCTTAGACCTGGTGTGCTCCCCTGTGACCTGGGAAAGGGAGTGATGTATAGGCCACCTTGGGTATCATGTACTCCCCGGTGTCCTGGGGAAGGGAGCTATGCTTAGGACAGCTTGGGTATCCTGTGCTCCCCGGTGACCTGGGAAAGGGAGTGATACATAGGCCACCTTGGGTATCATGTGCTCCCCAGTGTCCTGGGCAAGGGAGATATGCTTAGGACAGCTTGGGGACCATACATAAGCCTTACTTTAGGTCTAGGGGTAGAAATAGAGCTAGCCAGTTCTGAATGTCAGAACAGAGACAATTTTACAAGGAAGTTACTCAGAGTTCCTCCTGTAGAAAGGAACTTTGGGTGTGGGAAGGCAGGAAAAAGAAGGGTGTAGTAGAAAGCATGGGTGTTTTGCTTTGCTTTAAGACAGGGTCTCATGTACCCCAGACTGGCCTTAAACATTCACAGGATCTGGGTGCTAAGATGACGATTTATCTTTTAGTGAGCTGCCTCCAACCCACAACAGAGGGGTGAATGGGGAGTGTGTTCTGGGCTGTTGGATAGTTCTCAGGGTCTCTGGAGCCAAGAAAGCAGAGTTATTTCCATGTACATTCCAGAAGAAACACTAGCTATCTCGTGGAAGTAGATAGTAAGTGGCAACAGGGTATCTACACTGTTGGAGATCACTGCTGGGGGCCAGAGCAAGAGAGTAGGGAGCTGGCTAAGCTCTCACCAGAGCAAGGGACAGACAAAAGCACTTAGATCACAGGTCTGTTCAGTCAATAGACCTGAGGTAGTGGGGCAGTAGGGTGGCTGGCACGGTGGAGGCATGGGAATTGTAGACAGAATGTACCATTCTGATCTGAGTCCACATACTGCTTTTCCCCAGGAGACCGCCCTGGGAGATGGGAAGAAGGTTGGCAAAATCTGGGTTCAAGTCCCAGAGCTTCCTTCCCTTTCACAGATCTCTTGAAAGAATTAAATGATGGTATGAGCAGGGATGGGTCTGTGACTTGACACCCTGTGGTCCCCCTGATGTGCTGGCTCCCCCTCCTTCCTCTTGCTCGGCCTGTCCCCTTTCCGGCTGGTACTTCCCCAGGGCTCAGCTGTGCTCTGCTCTTACTTCTCTTTCCCACTCCACCTGCAGCCTCTGTCTCCTGGGACCTGTCCTCAGAGGGACCCTCTCCACTGACCTGGAACTTTCAGTAAATGTCTCTTCTTGGCATGGCTGGCTGTAAAGGCAACAAGCTGTGAGGTGGTGGTCTGGGCATCTGGACGTGGAGCATTCACTTAGCTTGCCCCTTTGGTGACGGTGGCTTCATTCCCTTACATCACTCACCCAGCAAACATTCCAAGTGGGGGCTGGCCCTGTCTAGCTCTGGAAAAGGCAAGCTGAACCGTGGTTTCCTCCTGATGCATTTCACATATTCTTCTTCGTAGCCTACTCTCCTTGGTAGTAGATGCCCTCCCCCACCCCACTCCCACCCCACACTGGTTTAATGTCCTCCTACCGTAGAGTTCTCAACTGACTGACTTTCCCCCACAATCTCACAAATACACCAACTTACCGTATAAATCTTTGCCACCATGTTTGATGCGGCATCTAGAAGAGACTTTGAACCAACCAAATTCTGCCTCGATTTGGTGGCCGAGAAATTCAGATTGAAATGCCCACAGAGAGTCTTTGGAAAAGCCACAAAGCAGGGTTTCAACTCAGTCAAATTTCTGTTTATGCAGGTAAGAAAAATGAGGCTCAGAGAGGCGACATGACTGGCCCAGAGTCACACAGCTGGCTTTTAGTGAAGACATGAGTCTTGGTATTTTTCCCCATGTACTTCCTGCCTCTTGGTGCTATTCAGAGTGATACAGGGGATGGTTGTACCCTACATCACCCTGGCTCAGGGAAATGCTCATATCCACTTCATGTTTGATGGAGAAAACTACAGTGTAATTGTTCTGACTGTGCATGTGCCCTGGGGTGCCTGTGCCTTCTCATAGGAGCTAGACTTCCCCGGGGCCACGTGGACAAAACCTGGCCAGCGGCATCTCCTCTTTGTGTTGAGGACTCAATTTATATTTCATTGGCATCCTGAGCTAGGGGTGGGAGGTGCTTGCTTTCCTTGGGAATGTGAATTTGAGGTTCATGGAGTAGGTTCCGATCTAAGAAGGAAAGAGCCTCTTACTCGCTGGAGCCTTTCTGGACTGTGTATCAGACTCTCTGTATTTACCACTAACTTGGTTGTTTTTAGAAGCACCTATTTGCACAGGTCTCAAGGAGGTGGGCCTGGTGATGCGGCTCAGGCATCTTCCATGCAGGCTCCCGATCTCCAGGAGGGTGCGCACAGGCCTAGATGCTGTAGCAGAACCCCCCACCTCTCCATCCCCCTTTCTTGGAGTTGAGGGGGAGGTGAGAAGGGGCTTGGCTCTGTGCCTGGCACACAGCGATCCTCTGGGAAGGCGCTAGCTATTACTACAGCTACTGTTGGTATTACTGTCACAGCTTCCCACAGGCTGCTTCCTGCCAGAGCTGCGACCTGGAGGGGAGGGAGTGAGATGGGAGATAGGAGCCATGGAGTGTGGAGGTCACTGCCTTCCCAGGCCTGGCCTGGAGAGACACCCTGCCGCCCTTCCCAGCCTCCCTTGCTCCCTCTGGATGGTCATTCCTACACACCATGGCATTCACTACCTGCGACCTGAGTGTCTGTTCTCACTCACCTTGGGGACTGCGAGACCTACTGTGAATTGGACATTTTACAGTGACTCACATCAGCTTCAGGAACTTGGTGGTTCCCAAGAACTGTGATACAGAAGAAGCAAGACTCCAAGGGTGAGGTGACATGCCCAAGGTCATAGAGTGATGGGTTGAACTCTGTCCAGCCCCAAAGCTGGCACTGCATCTGCTTACTTAGGAACACTCACCGACATTTGCCATCGATGGGAGGGGAGTGATTTTCCTTTGCAATTCTTAGATTCTGGGCTTTCCAGATACTTTCCAATGAGCCTGCATTACTAGCGGCCACTAACAGTGTACTACTAGTTGTCTTAGTTAGGGTTTCTATTGCTGTGAAGAGACACCATGACCACGGCAACTCTTAAAATGGAAAAACATTTTATTGAGGTGGCTTTCATTTTCAGAGGTTCAGTCCATTATCATCACGGTGCAACATGGTGGCATGCAGGCAGACATGGTGCTGAAGAATGAGCCAGGTGTCCTACATCTTGGCTTGCAGACAACAGGAAGTGGTCTGTCTCAGTAGGTGTGGCTTAAGCATCTATGAGACCTCAAAGCCCACCTCCACAGTGACACACTTCCTCCAACAAGGCCACACCTCCTAATAGTGCCCCTCCCTTTGGGGGCCATTTTCTTTCAAACCACCCCACTAACTATCTCATTTATACTCTGTGTAACCATGGGTAAGGGTTCTACATGGGTGTTCTTCTCTCTCTTTCCTGCACCCTCCCCTGCCTCTCTCTTCTTTCCTCCATTTATTTTGTTTGGTCTTTTGAGATACCATATTGCTGCATGGAGCCCTGGCTGGCCTAGAACTCATGGCAATTCTCCCCACTCTGATTTTATAATCCAGCCCCATTTCCTGTTCTTTCTCTGCTTCCTGACTGCTGATGAGATATGAGCCTCCTGCTCATGCCACCGTTCTTTGTCCACCATACTAGAAAACAGTCCCTCAAATTGTGAGCCTGAAGGTGCCCATCCTTTCTCAAGGCATTTTGTCCTAGCCACAGGAGAAGTAACTAAGACAGAGAAGGCCCATGCACAAAAAAGGCTTGCTTTAGCAGTCCATGCTGATACTGGGTTAAGGTGGAACCCTTAGGAGTGGGACTTAGTAGGAAAAAAGTCAGGTCACTGTGGGTGTGACCTTGAACGGGGATGCTGGAACCCCAGCTCCTGTCCTAGTGCCCCATTGTTTCACAGTTGTTTGATCTGCCAAGCGTTCCTGCCATGATGTGCTGCCCCACCACAGGCGCCAAAGCAAGGGAACCATGGACTGGAGATTTCAAAAATTGAGAGCAAAAAAGAAAAAAGAACCCTTCCCTTCATAGACGCTGATTATCTCAGTGTTCTTGCTACAGGGACAGCAAGTGTCCACCTTTCTGCATTCCATTGCTTGCCCAGCCCTGACCTCTTTCTCTGTATCCTTTACTCCACTTTCAAATGCAGAGATGTATCCTGATCACATGAGGTCTGGAGGTTACTTGATTCAGGACAGTCTCTTTGAGCAAAAGAACCCCAAAAATGCACTACTTGGGGAAACCTCACAAAAACACTTGGAGATGTGAACTCATCTCTGTGATCCCTCCTAGGACCTTGGTAAGGACCCATGTTAGCTTGGAGACCTGAAGGGTCACCTTCACAGGCCTCTGGTGTTACAAGTTGATCCAAAGTTCAGCTTAATCAACACCAGGAAGTAAAATTAAACAAAGGCAGAAAACTGAACAAAAGTGAAAACTTCTATGAAGCCTCTTGGGTTAGGCAGAGAGGAGAGCTTTGATGTCTCCTATGATGTGGAGGTAAGAGCATCTCGCCAGTCTGGGAGGAGTCAATAAGGTAACGTGTATGCCCTCATAACTAGTGAAGAAACAAAGAGATTCATGGACTTTTTGAGTCCTCTACAAAATCTATCCCCGAGTCTTGTATACACTAGGCATTCCATAGTTTACTGAATGAATGGGTGGGTGGATGAGTCATTTTGTCAAGAAGGAAGTTCATCCTTGGGAGACAGCTTGGGACTCCACCTAAATGAGTTTTCCAGTGGGGGCTGTTCATTCTTCGTCCTTCACTGGTGGCAGTCAACAAAAAGGCAGGAAGGATACACATCTGGCTGAGGAAGTGGAGATCAGCTGGGGTGGTGGGAAACTCTCCAACACAGCGATCAGGGAAACCCTGCTTGGGCTAACTAGGATACGTTAGCATGTGCCCAAACTAGACAAGACTGTCAAGTGGAATTCAGGAAGCTATGTCTGATGATCATGTCATGGAATAATGGTGGAAATCTCCTTATTCTTTTTTATTATATTGCTGCTTAGGGAGCAGTCATTTCACAGACTTAATCTTCTTAGGGAAGATACCTTTCTGTTTGCTTCTCAAGGACTATTATAAAGACTACATGCAAAAAAAATTATGTAAAAACATGTTGTAAGCCATGAATACCACATAAATGTTGTATGTTGCTGTTACTATTATCACCATTTTGGACTCATTCCTTTTCTCCTCCTCCTAGGACTCCCTCCTCCCCACCCCTGCATTCTTCTTAAAGACCCTATGTCCTACCAGCTTACCTGACATGTCCTCAACTCCACAAGCATATGTGCTCCTTAACCGCAGTGACCAGCGTGACCAAGATTATCTGTACCAGGAAGTATCTGCCTATTCAGATCCTGGATATGTTGGTCAGCTTTCTACTTTCATAACAAAACCCCAGCACTAGCTTAAAAGGGAGAACGGTTTCCTTGAGCTCTTGGGTTTGTAGACTTAAGTCCATTATCAGCTGGACTCATTGCTTTGGGGGAAGCATGTGGTATAAAGCAAGCCTGTTCCCATGACTGCAGAAGGAGGAAAGAAGTCCTTCAATCCCTACCTCCAACCAGACCCCCCCTCTTAAAGTTCCCACTACTCAGTAGTGCCTAGCTTGGGAACAATCCCTGAACACTGGGAAAGGGTCTAGACACAAACTATGGCACTGGGATCTTTGGGAACAGAAAAAAGAATGTCGGACTTATTTTCAACCTGAAGTCTTGACAATAATTCCTGGCATACAGTGGAGCTTAGAAAACTGTTTGCTGAACAGAGAATGCTCACATATGATGGAGAAATGGTTCTTGTTTCCTTTTCTTTGTGTTCTTCAGTTGTGCGGCCTTCTTGAGGGAGGCGAAGTTAGTCCTAAGCCACTAACCACCATCCTTTATTCCTTCCAGGACAGTGAGGCCATTAGTATTTCTTGTTACTCAATAAATCTTGAAAAGAGCAACACATTTCCCTCTGGGTTCCCTTTGAAGAAAAGAAAATTCCTATTTTTGTCTAGACTTAGAAGGGCCATGGCTGTCACATGATGAGGCCAGCAGCTTTAGGCATCAACCAGATTTCTGAAAACATGGCTGAGGATCCACATGGTACCGAGAGTGGTTTCCTCTCTGAATCTAGGTTACTTTTCTATGTGTAGGATGACGATACATCCTGTCCAGCCTCCTTAAGAGGCTGCAGTCAAGACTAGCAGAGTAAGGTCTGTATTATCCAGCCTTGCAACCTGATGCTTCTTCCTCTTAGTGCTGAGGACACACAGCCCACGATAGACAGGAAAGCACTTATTGATGTTTTAGTAAAAGCGCCACAAAAGGGCAATTCTAGGAAAATGTACAGTTATAATAGCCTGCGGGGCGTGGCTGTTGCAAAGAAGGTTGTTGTAATGATGGCAGACAGGGTCATTCATGTAGCAAGCTGGGCATTCCAGAACTTTTGCTCATAGGCTCCTCTCTCCTTCATCTTCCAGAGAAGCCAGAACCTGGTAATCCAGCGACCATCACGTCCCAGCACCTAGCTCTAGGCTCATTGCCTCCATATAAACCCCCCTCAAAACTGTGTCCTTTCTCCTGACGTTCTCAGTCTCATCTTAAACAAAACAAAACAAGCAAAAACCTCCCTTGGGTTCATGTCCGTCCTTGCCAGTCTTCATCTCTATCACTGTGATCCTTGATTGTTCTTCCTTTGTTCTTCTCTCTCTCTCTCTCCTCTCTCTCCTCTATCTCTGTCTCTCTCTCCTCCCCTCTCTCTGTCTCTCTCTCTCCTCCCTCTCTCTGTCTGTCTCTGTCTCTGTCTCTGTCTGTCTCTCTGTCTCTCTGTCTCTCTGTCTCTCTGTCTCTCTCTCTCTCTGTCTCTCTGTCTCTCATCTCTTAGAAGAACCATGTTGTCCACACTTCTAAGTCCCACAGACATAGTTCCATCTTCCTCTTATTTATGACAATCACACTTTCCTTCTCAAAACGTGTCAATGGGTGAGTCCTCCGGGTACATGGGAAACACAGTCGCTGGTTTTTTCATCTCCCTGTGGCTGTGCCTCCTCATTCTTTCTCATGGTTTGGGCTGCATTCCTAAAATGACAGATTTGAGTCCTGCTACCTGACAATAAGAACTTGTATGGAAATGGAAGCTTTGCAGCTATAACCCAGTTAAAATGGGGTCACACCGGGTTAGGGAACATCTGAGTCCAAACGTCTGTAAGAAGAGGGGCATTGGGGGAAGGGATGATGGAGGCAGTAGCTAGTGGAGCACCCCAAGACAAGGAGTGCTAGTGGAGCCACCAGAAACCAGGCAGAAGCAAAGCAGGGTCCTGGTCAGAGTGTTTAGGGAAAGCACACTCATGGTCACGCCAGGACTTCAGACTCCTTGCCTCTGTAACTGTGGGAGTACACATTTCTGTCCTGTGAGTCCCCAAGTCTATGGCAATTTGTTAAAGCAGCTTTGGATATATGTTCCCCCCAGGATCAGCTGACAATGGATGTGGATCTTAATAGACTGTGTTGTTTGTGAAGGGTTCATTCTGACGTACAGAGGGTTCAGTTTCTGGACATGGTGAGGGACTGTACCATAGAGCCAGATCTGTCCATTTCATGGTGGTCAGGAGCCAGAGAGAGGGAGGTGGAGAGAAAGAAGCCAAGGTAAGGAAGGCCCAAGGACATATCCCCCCCACCAGTAACCTATATCCTCTAACCAGGCTCTACCTCCCCAATTTTCCAGTACCTCACAATATAGTGCCACCAAATGGGGCCAAGGCTTCAGCACTTGAGCCTGTAGGGGACATTTCAGTCAAACTGTTGCACCTAATGCTTCTCTGCATACCTCCCCTCTAGGTGACCTCCTCCACCTGCTCTCCAGTGGTAGCTTCTCTCACTTGTAAATTCCATCAAATTCCCATCCAGACATCCCCATAGGGAAGCCTTCTGTATCAGAGGATGCTGGCCCTCCCTCTCGGCCCCCTCATTTCCAGGCCAGCTTCTTACTTTAAGCTGTTACCCTCTGTTCCAGAACTTTCTCTGGCTGCAGTAATTAGGTTGGGGTCAGGCGAGAATGCTGCGGATTTGATGCTTCCAGGAGCAGCTCTGTTACAGCGGTGGGGTTGGGGGGGGGGGGGAATGTGACCCAGCTTCCTTGTCCCTCCTAGGGCCTTGGCCATCGCCTGACCTCACTTGCCTGTGCTCCCCTGCTCCATACTGACTCCATACTGTTTTTTTTTCCTGTCTCACATTTCCACTCTTTGACCACGCTCCCAAGTCAAGATGGCCTGCTCGAGCTTGTTTGCCCCTCTATCGGTATCTTGGGGTCTGTTTGGAGCAGGGGAAGGTACATTTGAATACGTCATCTCGTTCAAGTTGCTGGACTTGTGATGGGCTCTCCCATGTTTCTTTCTAATAGAACACAAGACCCAGCTGCTCAGATCCAAGGGCGGTTGGCTGAGACACACTCTTACGTGATTATTGCCTGTTTGTGTGGTGTTAGAACACGGGTCAGCAAACAGCTTTCTGGCCAAATTCAGCCATGGCTGTCCTTCTCCATGTTGTCTGTGGCTCCTTGTTGGTGACAGTGGCAGATTTGAGTAGTTTCAACAAAGGCCTTTAGCTTACAAAGTTAAAATTGTTACCATCTGGCCCTTTACAAAGAAAAGCTTATAAGTCCCAGTGTAGGCTGGAAGCTTGTATCCGTTTGCTTTGGCTGCATAAGAAACTGCCCCCAATACTTAACTGTTTAGAACAACTACAATTTTTTGAGCTTACAGTTCTATGAGTTGGTTTGATATATTTTCAGATCTAGGCCTAGTTAGCCAGTTTCTGTAGGTTCTCTGATGTATCTGTTAGATCAACTAGCAGTGATTTTTTTTCTTCTTCTTCTTTTGAGACAAGGTCTCTCTGTGTAGCCCTAGATGTCCTGGAACTCACAACTCACTATGTAGATCAGGCTGGCCTCAATCTCACAGAGATCTACCTGCCTCTTATCTCCCAGAGTGCTGGGGTTAAAGGTGTGTACCACCACACCTGGCATTGATCTTAATGAAAATAGTCTTGCTTGTTTTGTTTTGTTTTTTTAAATTGATGGTTATTGGCCAACGAGACAGTGGCAATCAGTCATGGGGCTCGCTTGGCTTTCTCATGTGGTTTTGGTGGCTTTGTGAACAGTCAGACCGGCCAACAGACGGCATGCTTCAAGTCTGTACACATTGTGTTGATCAGAGTCAGGGTAATGACTGAGTTCATGGTCATGGTGGGGCAGGGGCAGCGTTGGCAGGGAACGCAGGATGTGGATGCAGGGAGAAGAGCCTGTGGCTCACTCTCCAAGTGAGAGCGGTGGGAGTACAGAACCTGTATGTGCTCGCTTACCTCTCTCTGGAGAAGTGGGCAGCATAGTGACTGACCCGGAAGCATTAGACCCCTGCAGCTAGAGTCACAGGAGGTTGTGAGACAGACCATCCAGTGTGCGTTCTGGGAGCTCAAACCAGATCCTCTGCAAGAATGGAATCCTCCTTCAACTGCTGAGCCGTTTCTCCAGCCCCTGTGTTTTAAAAAGGATTTATATTATTATTTTTAATTATGTATATGGGGGGGCAGCTAGCACACGTGTACAGGTGCTTGCAGAGGCCAGAAAAAGGCACCAGATTCCCTGGAGTCAGAGTTACAGGAAGTCGTAAGCTGCCAGAGTGAGTTCTGGGAAGCCAACTTGGGCCTGCCCTTAACCGCTGAGCCATCTCCCCAGACCCAACTGTATCTTTAACTGCTTGAATGCAAGTATCTTTGACTGAGCCTTTGTTACGGACTTGACCTTCACAACTTCGCATGCAGTATCTGATGCTTACTCAGTTGTATGTTGCAGTTTAGAACTGAACGTCCCTTCAAATGCCCATGTGTGAAAGGCTGGGTCCCCAGTCTGCTATTCCTGGGAGGTGGTGGGACCTCTCGGAAGTGAGGCCTAATGGGCAATGACAGGTCATTGGGGGTGTGTCCTGAGGGGACTATGGAACAAAGGTTTCTTCCTTTTTGTCTTCTGTGTCCTAGCCATGAGGTGATGCTATAGACAAGCTCCGAAGCAAGAGAGTCAACAACTATAGACTGAACCCCGCAAATAGTGAGGCAAAATAAACCTTTTGTCTTAGAAAACGGATTCACTTCAGATATTTGTTACAACAATGGAAAGGAAACAGATTATTTGCAGTTGAACTCCCCAGCCTGGGCTGTTACCCACTGCTCTAAAATGTTGTAGCTTGTGTTTTACTCAAAGTTTCATGATTTTTAGTTTAAAAAGTCATCCTTTATTTTGCCGTTAAAACGTTTAAAGTGGAGCATCATGTTCCCTGTTCCTGGTAGCCTCTTCTGCTCACCCTCCTTGGGGACCCAGAGGTCCTGTTAATACCTCATAACAAATCCCCCATTCCAGTACCAGGCAGAGCTTTAGGCTTCCAGTCAACAGCCCCCCACTTAAAGTCACTGGTTGACCGAGCAGCAAAGTTGAGGGTCAGCATTGTGCTCCACATGAGCTGCTGAGAAGTAGAGAAACCACTGTGCTATCTTATCACCTAGACCATTCAGGTCTTGCATGAAGGAATCCCTGGATCAAAGTCAAAACTGTCTCCAGCCAACGTGTCTTCTAAATAACCAATGTTTATTCAGAGTTTGATAATTAATCAACTCCACAAACATTTATTTAGCCCTTAGAGTATTCCAGGCATTCGCTATTCACAATGGGAGAACATAAGTGAACAAGAGTCCCCGCTGTCAGGATGCCCAGCTAACCAGATAATTAATTAGTTGACAATGTATTGAGTGTGCTGGTGAGACACACCTCAGTGCAGAGAAAGTGCAGTGAGGTTGAGTGTGGTGACTCACACCTGTAATCCTAGCACTTAGCAAGTGAAGACAGAAAGGCCAGGAAGTCAAGGCCATCCTCTGCTACAAAGCAAGTTCAAGGCTAGCCTGGGCTACATGAGACCCTGCCTCAGTCCTTCCCTGCCCCTTGCCAAAAGGACAATGACCTCAGTTTGGTAGAGGACCCCCAGAGGGGACAGGGAAGTCTCTTGACACAACTTTTGAAGTCCAATTCAGGTTCAAACAAGATCATGCTTCTCCAACAGGACAATTAATTGAGTGGTCAGACTCGTCGACCAAGGGGAACAGATAGACTGCTGTTTCTGATATTTGATAGTGACTCAGTCTTTAGGATAGAAAATTTCCCTACTTCTCAATTTACTCCTTTACAAAAATGGACTAAGAGAATCTCCCTTATAAACATGTTTGTGAGTACCAACGAACAGACATACTCATGCATATATATATATATATATATATATATATATATATATATATATATATATATACATTATGCTTAGCACAATTTTGGACACGTGGTAAGTGTCTCACCCTTGACAGGTGGTTACTGCAGGGTGAGGTTAGAGCAATACACAGGGTACATTCCCAACATTCCAACATTAATCATTACTTCACCCATTTGATAGGTATGTGCTGAGTGTCTGCCATATGTCAGACCCTATGGGGAGCACAAAATGACAAGCCATGGCAAAGGCTTCAATTATTGTAGAGAGGACACACAGATCAATTGCTCTGCTCCTGTCAGATCCAGTGAGCACCTATAGGTGCAGGCCTGGGATGCTCTTGCCTGCTTCATGAGGCATTTACCATCTCAAGCTCAGTGTTCTCCTTTCTGGACCAGTGAGTGTTTTTCTCATTGCTCTTTACCTTATTTTTGAGGTGAGGTTTCTCATGGAACCTAGAACCCACAGATGCAGCTAGGCTGGCTAGCCAATAGCTCCAGGGATCTGTGTGTCTCTGCCCCACTGGGCCTGGTGTCACAGACCTCTGCAGGCATGCCTGGCTTTTTATGTGGGTCCTGAGAATTTAAACTCAGGTCCTCATGCTATGCCACGGGCATTTTTATCTACTGAGACATTTTCCCAGCCCCAGCCACATCTGTGTGCATGCGTGTGTGTGTGTGTGTGTGTGTGTGTGTGTGTGTGTGTGTGTGCGTGCGCGCGCGCGCGCGCACACACACAATTTTATGTGGGCCACCGTGTGGGCAGTACCTTTGGAGGTCAGATGAGGGTGTTATACCTCCTGGAATTGGACATACAGGCAGTTCTCTGCAAGAGCAGTGAGTGCCCTTAACCACTGAGCAATCTTTTCAGCCCCATCATCCTTTTTACCTCATATGTATTTTCACTTTTCACTTGTGATCTTACTCTTGTTTCTTCATCTTGGTGCCTGATTCAACTCTTTCTATATTGACCAGTGGCTTTCATTTTGAGCCAAGGTCGATCATGTGATTTGAGGTCACTCCAAGTGAACATTTTACCTGATTTGCCCTGAGAGGAAATCTGGCCCCAAACTCATTCTGACAGGTCAACTAGAAAGCAAAGAAACTAGAGATTTAAGGGACTCTTTAGGGCCCAGCATGGTGGCTCAGTGGTTAAGAACACTTGCTGTGCTTCCAGAGGACCTGGGTTTGGTTCCCAGCACCTACATGGCAGGTCACAACCATCTGTAACTCCAGTTTCAGGAGATCCAAGACCCTCTTCCAGCCTCCTCTCAGGCACTGTAGGTAAAACACTCATACACACCAAACAAAAATAAATACATCTTGTTTAAAAAAGACTTCAAAATTGAGCATGGTGGCGTACCCTTTTAATCTTGGCACTCAAGAGGCAGAAGCAGAAGAATCTCTCTGAGTTCAAGGCTAGCCTTGGCTACGTAACGAGTTCCAGGCCAACCGGAGCTATGTAGTAGTGAGACCTGTCTACAAAAGGAAAGATAGAAAAAAAGAACGGGAAAGGTGTGTAGCTGGAGTTTTCCTGCCTGGCCCACAGTCAGGATAAATCTCTCTCACCTGCCAGTCCCACAGCCTCAGACCCAACCAAGTAAACACAGAGACTTATGTTGCTTTCAAACTGTATGGCCGTGGCAGGCTTCTTGCTAACTGTTCTTATAGCTTAAATTAATCCATTTCCATTAATCTATACCTTGCCACATGGCTCGTGGCTTACCGGCATCTTCACATGCTGTTTCTCATCGTGGCGGCTGGCAGTGTCTCTCTGACTCAGCCTTCCATTTCCCAGCTTTATTCTCCTCCTTGTCCCGCCTACACTTCCTGCCTAGCCAATGGCCAATCAGTGTTTTATTTATTGACTAATTAGCAACACATTTGCCATACAGAACATTCCACAGCAAAGGTGTCTTCAAGGAGGAATGATAAAGTGCTTAAGGAGAGCCAGTCTGGAGTAGCTGTCTCCACAGGGGCTTGGTGGGTAGCAGACCCCTCTGAAGCCACCCATTTATGGAGTAGCCCAGAGCGTTTGTTTGCGGCCTCCTAACTGCCCTCGTGTGTGTCTCTGTGTGTGCACACTTCCTGTTCACATTTTCACAGGGCCTTCTGACTATAAGCTGACATTGTCTACAACTCCATCAATCCACTTATTAATTACAGCAAACTAGTTTCAATCGTGGGAAATTAGAAGCTAATTTTTCAATAAGCCTGGTCTCCGAGGACAGTTCACAAAATCGAAGAAGAAAATACCTGGCCAATCTAATTTATTATCACAATCAAATAATGCTAACTGGCTATCTGTGGGATAAGCTTAAGCTAGGGGATGCCGGTAGCAGCAGCGCTCATTATTGCTGATTATTTACTGATGGGCCAGTTTTAAATTGTCTCCAGTTTTGAGGTTACAGGTCAAACTGAGAGTCACAGCAACCTCTCTTAATTCACTGTGCCCTGAAACAAAACATATGGCATTGTCAACCACGTGGGGCAGGTCGGCCCTTTTCTCTGGGTCTTGAAGTCCTCGTTTGCGAGTGGAGAAAGTAATCCTGGTTTTGTTGAACTGCAGCAAGGATTAAATCACATAGCACGTTTGAATGCACTACCAATTAATAAAAGCCAAGATGTACTGACCACTTAACATATACTGGGACCATAAGTGAGTTCCTTGGCCTAGGTCACAGTTATTATTTAATTTTCGTAAGGCCCTGTGGAGCAAGGTTTTTGCTACCATCTTACAAATAAGATTGAGGCATCATCAGAACCTTTAATAATTTAATTGAAATTCTCAATATTAATAAGCAGTACAACAACTTTCAAATTCCGCTATCTGTCTTGTTATTGTTGGTACTATTTGGGGATATTCTGAAAAGTTTAGGAGGTGGGGCTTAGCTTGAGGAAGTAGCTCAATGGGTCTGGCTCCTTGGAGTGAGGTGTATGGTGTTCCTAGCCCCTTCCTGTCTCCCTCTCTCTGCTTCCAGGTAAAGAATCTCTTCTACCACACACTTGTGCTACCCCGGTGTTCTACCCGATAGAAGAGGACCAAGCAACCATGGACCGAAGTGTCTAAAACCGTGGACCCAATAAGTTTTTCAAATTGTTGCTGTCAGGTATTTGGTTACAAAGACAAGAAGGCCAATCTGGGCTGGAGAAGTGGCTCAGCAGTTAAGAGTGCATATTTCCACGCTGCCTGACTCACTGTTCTAGGCACACTGGGTGCTCTGGAACCATAAATACAGCCAGCCACGGGAGTCCTCGACAGATCTGTGAGCTCTGTTAAAGGCACACGGTGATTCTTCACCTGTGTATCTGTCCTTCACAGTCGACAGCATCCGGGTTTACTCTAACAGGAAGTGTGTGTGTGTGTGTGTGTGTGTGTGTGTGTGTGTGTGTGTGTACTTATGTGGAAGTGAGACTGAAGGAAGGATGGGGTAAAAAAAAAAAAAAAAAAAAAAAAAAAAGATCAGATCAGGATTTTGCTGCTAGCATCAGCCGCCCAGAGTCTGAGGATGCGATCCTCACACAGCCTTTGTTGAGAAGCACTTTTTCTAACAAGCATGCTGTCAGTGATAGACTAAACTCCACTTGGCTAGCCCTGGTCTGAGAAATGAGGCCTGGACACACTCTTTTTGGGAAATACCGGTAGGTAACAAAGAAACCAAGTCGGAACAGTTGGTGAGTTAATATCTGAAATGCAATTCAGATGAAGTCATATGGAGACTCTGCCAATTTTCAATTGCTTCCAGCATCTTAAACACCACACGCCAAACCCTTCCATCCACCTCGCTCACCATCCACCTCCACCTCCCAGCTGCTGTGTTCCAAACCTCTCCATCTCCCTGAGCACCCTGCCCCATTGGCTCGGTCCCGGGGACCCCAGACCCAGCTTTCCTGACCGTGATTGACGGCGGCGTCCACCTTTCCTCCCTGTTGCCTACAGAGGTTAAACCTCCTCATGGTTGAGCCTTTCTCTGATGCTTTTCTTGTTCTAAGCACCGTGATCTCCTGCGGAGAGACAGCAGTGGGTCTCCATTGTCTCTTGGCTTATAGACTCCTTTACCCACAGTTCAAGAGGCTTTTATTGGACTTCACTGAGCAATTTGGGCTCTGTCCTCCCTGTGCCTCCCATAGTCCCCTTCACCCTCTGCATTCTCACCCACGAGTGTTCCTGTTTCCTCCCTCCTGGTCCCTGAAGATTTCCGCTCCCTTCTCCTGGAGCCTGTCTGTCCCGGAAGTCTTTCCAGTCTTATAGGATGTTTCCTAGGCAAACCCAAAGAAATGCAACCAAGGGCCAAGGGGGTCCTTTCATTTCTTTCTCGGAAGAGAAGCATGGTCTAGACATTATAGCGGCTGTCAGGACACACCAGGGGTTTCCTCATTACTTGCTCTCCCCCATGCCTGTTACATCAACAGGTTGTGGACTAGCTCTAAGCTTCGCCATTTAGGGCCAGGTCTGCCTCAGCCTAGTTTGTTTGTTTAGCAGCCTGGGCTGGCTACTTTTGAAGAAGGCCCCCTTGGAGACTCTTGTCTGGCTCTGAAAGGAGGGTCCTGAGTGGGTGGGGGAGATATCTCTCCTTTTGACCCCTTTAGATTTACCTATGATTTTTTTAAGTGTGTCAACATGTGTGTGTGTGTGTGCACAGGTATTCATGTGTGTAAATGTGGGTGTGCACATACCACAGTGCAAGCGTGGAGGTCAGAGGCAACCTTGGGTGTTGACCCTCCCTATCTATCTTGAGACAAGGTCTCCTGTTCATCCTCCCCCCCCAACCCCCCACATGTGCCAGGCTAGTTGATCTAAAAGCTTTCAGGAGTTTTCCTGTATGTCTCCCCCTCCCCACTTCCCCCGTCTCATCATAGAGATGCACTAGGACTACAGATGCATGCTACCATAATAGCTTTATGTGGCTTCTGGGATTTGAACTCAGGTCCTCATGCTCGCTGGGCAAGTGCTATACCTGTTGAGTCATTTTCTCAGCCCCAATGTATGCAATATATGTGCTGCTTTTCAAGTACCTTGAATAAAGTGACTAATTACTTTCCTCCTAAAGAGGGCCATGACGAGTCTGAGTAGAAGATTTTGGACTCATCCAATAGAGAGTGGATGATATTTGTATTTGGAAAACTACACTCAGCTATTGCTCACCTGTGAGAGAGCAGAATGGGCTTTATCATCGGCCTGTTAGTAACTAACAAAAGCACCTCGTTCCTTTCGGTACTGTGCAGACTCTAGGGTGCTCTTAGTCTGGGATCCAGCACACTTAACTGCATTAAATACAAAAGCAATTACTTATCCCAGAAGTCTGTCAGCCCTGTCCTGAGTGGTGGGTACTCTTCCTCACCAGGATCTTTATCCCAGATAACCTTTGACAAATGCTTTCTTTCAGAGGGACTCTGAATCAGATCTCTCCCCTATCCAGAAATCCCTGTAAAATATAGACCTTTTAGTTGGCTAACCACCCCTTTGGAACTTTGTGATATCTTTTTCCTTGATACATATTCAATCTGATTTTCCAGATTTTATCAGAGAACTGCAAAAATTTTGGGACCACTAGGCCATGGCCATTTGCTGCCGTACAATTTTATCTTAGGGAGGAAAGGATGGAGTAGCTGACAATTCTTGCAGAGTAGAGCCATCTTGGATAATTATAGCATCACAAGTAGACTTCAATTATGTAGAAAATAAGCAGCGAGATCCAGCATCCAGAAGTAGCTACTCAAGCTTCTTTGGACCTCATAAGTCAGCTAACTTTCTGTGACTACCACTATGTTTATAGCAGTCAGCCAGAGGGTGGTGACAATGGGAAAATATGAAAATTAATAAAGCCAGGTTTTATTAACCTCATTCAAAGACATTACAGGTAATTCTTGTGACAAGTGATAGTTATGTCTGGTAACTTGCTGTAAACATTGAACTTGGTGAGGACTGAGTAATTATTCCAAGCGAGAAATGTCAGGTTATGTTTCTTCAAGCTTCTTCTCACAGTTTTACCGGTTGATCGTTATATTTGTGATTATTAGCTTTCATTGTCAACTTTACACAACCTAGAATCGCCTGGGAAGGGAATCTCAAAGAGAGTCGTTTGCACTGGGTTGTCCTGTGGACATGTCTGTGGGAGGGGATTGTTATCATTAAGTTGATTGATGTGGGAATACCCCGCCCACTGTGGGTGGTACAATTCCCTAGACGAGGGATCCTGAACTGTAGAAGAGCAGAGAAATCAGGTTGGGCACAAGCAAGAAAGCAACCGAGCACGTATGCATTCGTATAACTCTGCTCTTGATTTTAGATATGTCGTGACCAGCTAACTCAAGCTCTTGCTGTTACGATGTCAATGCAGTGATGGACTACAGCCTGAAACCGTGAGCTGAAAGAAACCCTTTTCTACTAAAGTACTTGTTGTCAGGGTGTTTTATCACAGCATCAGAAATGACACCAGGACACATCCTCGTTGTCATGTTTCCATGTATACCCAAATTAATTCATATATGTTATCAATTTGTTAACTTTGAGCTCATGGCCAACAGTACTTTAACTCACCTGGCCGAGTTGAAACTGAGTCAAGAACAGCTTTATGGAAGTTGTGACACTTGAGTGGAGTTTGGAAAAGTAGTTTCAACGAATGATGAGCACACTATTCACGTAATACTTGGTAGAATCTGGGTGTGTGCCAAGGTCTCCAGAGTATAGATTTCTGTCATATTTATTGGCCTGACCACTTGCTGAGCACTGGGACAGAAGCTTCACCTAAGGCCATCTGGGAAGAAGAAACCTCTCTTGAATGCCTCTATCACATTGGCTTGTAGGCAAGTCGGCAAGGGGCATTTTCTTGATTAATGATTGATGGGGGAGGGCCCAGCCCACTGTGGTGCCACCCCTACCTAGGCAGGTAGTCCTGGGTTGTATAACAAAGGAGGGTGAGTAAGCCATGAGGAGAAAACAGTAAGTAGCATTTCCCCATGGCCTCTGATCCCGTTCCTGCCTCCAGGTTCCTGTTCTGGCTTCTCTCAATGATGGACTATAATGTGGACTCATTGTAAACAAACAAACAAAACCCTTTCCTCCCCGAGTTGCTTTGGTCATGGTGTTTTATCACAGCAGTGAAAAGCAAGGTAACACAGCAGTGGCAGTTGTGAGGATCAATAACTCGTCCAATGTTGCATGGCAAGGAACAAAGAAAGGTTCTGAACTTGGTCTCTGACCCCAAAACTCCCATTTAGTTTAATTTAATTAATTTGAACCAGTTCATAGTTCTCTATTTCATATGAAATCCACGCTGCCCGACTTACCCATGGAGCCAAAGTCAATAATCTCACTACTGATGGAAACAGGTTAGCAGACAACCGTTTCGCATGAGACACGGAGGGGGTGGCCGGAGGTGGAGGGGATGCCTCTGTCCCTTGTGTTCGACTAGCCCGCTGCTTTCACGTGTGTTGTTATGTCACAGGTCCTTGTAACATCCCCAAGAACTCCTCCCTGGAATTTTACTCACAGGGCACTCATTTTGAGGGAGGATGAGTGAAAGATCCCTGAGAGACAGACAGGTGGCCAATGAAGGCAGAAATGGGAACTTAGACCGCAAACCCCCAGCCCAGTGTGCTCTGGCCTTGGCCTTTCAGCCATCCTCCAGGATCATTTGCAGGCAAAGCTAGTAGCCACTCTATCCACAGTTTCACTTTCTGTGGTTTCAGTTACCCACAGCCAGCCGCAGTCAAAAACATTTTTTTTTTTTTTTAAATGGGAAGTTCCAGAAACAAACTATCCGTAAGTCTTAAACGGCAGGCCATTTCGTGTGGCATGCTGAAATCTCTAGACATGAGTGTCTTCCCTTGGTTCCGACTGTCCACACTGTCCACACCAACCCACCTGCTAGTCACTCGGGAGCTGTCTTCGTTATCAAGTTAACTGTCATAGTCACACAGTCCTCAGGTGAACCTGTCATAGTAACTTACTGCCATGGCGTGGTACTTACGTCATTTAGCTCACGTCTCTTCACATAGCTATTGTATCATCTCCCATCACAGGAGAAAGGATGGATGTGTCTCGTTAAGGTATTTGGAGAGTGAGGAAAAAGTACATTCACGTAAACGTAACTTTTAATTATGGCCTTTGTTCCCCTTGTTGTACCTGTGATTAATTAATATTTTTCCCGGGCCTAACTTACAAATCACTCTTTCCCTAGTTGTAGATACAATCCTGAACGGCGTACCCGAGATTAGGTGCCTTCTGCCATGTCTACACCCATGGAGAAACTTACACTATGTGCGTGTGTGTTTGCTTGTGCGTACGCGCATCTGTGCAGAGGGAACTGTCTGTCCCAGTCCATTGCTCTCCACCCGGTTCTCTTGAGACAGGCTCATCACTGAACCTGGAACTAGGTGGGCATCCAGCAAGCCCCAGAGACCTCCCTATCTCCGTGCCGCAGCCACGCTACCGGAGCCACAGGCACGTGCAGCTGTACCCGGCTTGTTTGTTAGTTTTCACTAGTGCTGGGGATTTGAACTCGGGCCCTCCTGCTCATGCTCTTACCCGCTGAACCATCTCTCCAACCCGACTTTCATCCTTTGAAACTTGAGTGTACAGGCGTGCATTGGCTCCCTCCACTCCAAGCCTCCCACGGACACAGCTCCTGTGCCTGGGTTTGCTTAGCAAATGGGTACTCCTCTTAATTCTGGTCCTTTAATGGCAGGGTGGGCACACAGAGGGTTTGGTAGTATAATTAATACTCTGAATGGCATACATGACAGGAATCTGCTGGCCGTTCAGGCTCCATTTGTGGGCTAATTCAGCTGAGGGGATTTTCCAACTTCTCAGAACAGGTTAATTAAGCAAAGTTGCTGGAGGGGGCTCCCTTGGTATGGGGAAGGGGAGGAGGAAATCACAGCAGCATCTGAAGGCTCCAGCACTGACTGGCACCCTTACCCAGCACTGGAAGGCTCTTTGGATCTGAAAAAAGGGAGCTTTTCTTGCGTCTTGCAGCCTTGGCTCTGACCACCTCCCTCTGTCTCACAGCCGGTGTGCTGAGGCCCTCACGGTCCCCTGTCCTGCAGCAGACGTGAAGGGACACGGGGCTCTTCCTCCTTCCAACAACAGGAGAAGGGGTGTGAGTAAGGCCCCTCCTAGTGCATGAAAAGCTGGTCTACGGGGGAGGGAAAGACTAGAAGCTGGCTCTGTTTCCCAGAATTAATGGTCGGCTTCTGCTGAGGCTATTTGCACTGTAAACGAAATTAAACAAAAAACAGAGATGAAACAAAACAACTGAAATGATCAAAAAGCATTCTGGCAGAGGGTGTGAAATACGCTCTCTCGGCAATGCGCGTCCAAGTGTGTGCACCTATTGGAAGATGCGGTGAGTGTGAAACACGCTCTCTCGGCAATGCACGTCCAAGTGTGTGCACCTATTGGAAGATGCGGTGAGTGTGAAACACACTCTCTCCGCAATGCACGTCCAAGTGT
Organism: Peromyscus eremicus; assembly: GCF_949786415.1. Lineage (NCBI taxonomy): Eukaryota > Metazoa > Chordata > Mammalia > Rodentia > Cricetidae > Peromyscus > Peromyscus eremicus. The sequence goes on along the minus strand of NC_081431.1, from coordinate 17,943,991 downwards.
GTGCACCTATTGGAAGATGCGGTGAGTGTGAAACACGCTCTCTCGGCAATGCGCGTCCAAGTGTGTGTGCACCTATTGGAAGATGACTGCTGAGCAGTACCCATGAGAGGTCACTTGTCAGGGTGACAGCAGGAGCATGCATTTAAAGAGGAGCCTGCCATTCCTCTCACCAGGAATTGTCACACATCTTAGTAGTATGTAGTGAGTTTTACACGTGATGGAGGGGCCTGAATTTAAAAATTATCACAAGATATCACTAAAAATCTAGCAATTTTATTCCATTAAGTAAGGGGCAATTCTTAGCATCTTTCTGTCACATCAAGCAGTTTTGTGGTAGACTCTTTCTGTGGAAAGCTTTGTCTAGTTTTCCATCTGCTGGGATAACCTCGATTAACCAAGCTGTCTGCCAGCCCTCCAGTCTCGGGCTGTGACTGCTGCCAGCTCATCAGCACTGGGTAAGGTCAGCTCTTGGGAAGATGTACCTGAGGGGCTCTGAAGGATGATCTCCTTGCACTGGGTGAGCAGACTCTGAGATGGTGAACTTCATATCTAAAAGAAAGACCAAACAAAATCTGCAAGCATCTTCTCCCTTTTCTAAGACCCTCCCTGCCTACATGTGTTCATACTGAGTGCACCCAAGTCTCTGCTCCAGCAGCAGAATTGATCATCGTCGTTGTCCGCACTGAGACTTGGGCGTCTGTGGTCTTTCTTGAGCACACTGGTATCCTTCTCAGCAACTCTGGAATATTCTAAACCCAATTTGTCTGAAGCTGCTGCAGCCAGCCCTCTCTTCAAAGCTTTGTCTTTATTATTTTTCTCTAGTTTTAGAAATTTAAGGCTCAACAGCGTTTTTAAATGATTTGAAGGAGCCAGCGAAAGGAATCAGTTGATAAAGGTGTTTGAGGCCAAGCCCGAGGACCTGAGTTCAACTCCCAGAATTCACATGGTGAGAATTGATTCCCACGAGTCTTCTGACGCTCCCCCCCATGCACACACACAGAAAGGCTTATACACACACACACACACACACACACACACACACACACACACACACGAATACCACATGCACATGTGCACACACAATAAATAAATACATTTAAAAATAGAAGAATGATGTGAAGATTTTATGCATGTGCTGGACTAATTGATCAAATATTATTGTAGAGAGAATTAGAACCTCAGTCCTTGAGGTAGGAAAATGGAGGGTGGTCGTAGACTTCCATTTTACAGTTAGTACAATGACAGGAAGTTTCTAAATGTGACTTTGAGGTGAAGCGTATTATAATTTATCACATCAGAGACATCAACAAAATGATGAACCTTAGTCCTGTCTACCTGGGATCCTCAATTGGTCAAATTCCCTACCCGGCTGGCCTGTCTAACCCCATCTGCTAATATATTCTATATTCAAGGCAGAGACAGTAGAGCCCAAGAAAGCGAACTTATCATAGCTGTGACATGGGAAATGTGACCAGACTGATGAGCGCTTGCTTCCTGTCTCCTCATAAATAATAATGACACAACTAAGTCTTGTTGAGCAGTTGTTATGTGGCAGACACTGTGCTAAATGGCTTACGTCACTGCCTCTGGCTAGCCTCGTGGCAATCCCACGGCTACGCCATCATTTCTATTGTCCTCTGTGCAGGTGAGTTTTAAGCAACTTGCTCAAAGACAAAGCTCAAGTCTGAACCCAGATTGTACAGTCCCAGAACACACACTCTATCCATCAGCACGACTCTTAACTGCAGAAAGGAAGTTTCTAGTGACAGGGAGGAGCTGAGGTTCAGGAGGACTTACAGTCTGGCAAGACAGCTCAGCAGGTAAAGGAACTTGTTGCCAAGTCCCCAAGTTCAGTCCATGGAGTCCATCTGGTACAAAGAAATAATGGACTCTCCTAGGTGTCCTCTGACCTCTACGTGCATATGATGGTATGTGTGCACCTATCCACATAGATAGATAGATAGATAGATAGATAGATAGATAGATAGATAGATGATAGATAGATAGATAGATAGATAGATAGATAGATAGATAGATAAAGAGAGAGAAAGAAATGGAATAAAAAAAAAGAAAAGCATTCACTATATTCATTCATCTGGGCAGTCTGAGGTTTCCAGCTGACCTTTGACTTACTCAGAAGTTCAAGTGGCTGAAGATGATATGGTCAAATAATTCAGATTTATTAGCACATATTCCTTTTATTGTCTTTCTAGTGTCCCCTGAATCTCAAGTATCCAGCTGCCCATCAAGATTGCCCTTTCCTATGGGGTCTGGTTGTTCTTCTCACTTTTGTGACCCTTAAAATGTTGTCATTCCTTCCATAGTTGTTTAGAACATCTTGGTGCATCCTCACTTAGAGAATTGTTTCCTTCACATTAAAAAAAATAATAAGATCCCTTTGAAAACTTTTTCCACACTAAACCAAGAACCCCTCCCAAGGAGGCAGTACTGCCTTTTGTCTGGTTTTTGCTATCGTTTTGACCCTTGTCTCTCTCTGCACCCCTCCTGCCTTCGTTCAGCTTGCTTCTTTCCCCTTCCACTCCTAAATGTTTAGCAAGCCCCCGAGGAAGAGAGCCCCCCACTTCCGGCTGTGCTCTAAGCTGCTGGTTCAGCGTGGCCGCAAGGGAGGAAACAGTACACATCAAACACGCTGATAGGTTAGAACAAGCTTGTAAGATGGAGGAAAACTGTGCAGTCCCTGCGTTTTCTGGGCGAGGGAAGGCTGTTCACCTCTGGGAGGCAGAGTGCTCCTGATAAGGGAAGTCTTATGGCTTTCTATGGCTCGATTCTGTTACCTTAGACACCAAGTTGAGCATCATGTGCCTGTGGGGGAGGCTGCTGCCCCTGCTGTTACTGCCCTGGCACAGCTAGGACCCTTCTCTCTGTATCAGCATCAAGAGGATGTGGTCATCCCATGTGCCCAGCAAAGCCTTCCACCCCACCGAACGGAGCTCCACGTTGCTCCTAGATCTCTGTTTCCCGTAGAAATGGAGGTTGATAGATAGGTAAAACTGTGCAAACACATTCATGCATCCCCCATCCTGTTTTTGGTGCTGGAAGTGGAAGCCCTTGTTCTGTGCTTCCATCCAGCTACATCTTGAGCACCGGTGAGATTTCTTTTATGTGGAGTTTCCTTTCGCTGACTACATAGTTTCAAATGCTAATGTTAATGTAACTAATTCCTGGCAGATGATGGATTTTTTTTAAGCACAATTAAATTAAAGCAGATTTTCCTTTGGTAAACTATTTTTAGTAAAATGCATAGGATTAAAAAAAAAAACCTACCCAGTGCTAACAATATGCTCAATCTGGATGTGAAGGCATGCTGTTAACTAAGATCCTTGACACATTTTGTTAACATCATTTAAGCCATGTACTGGTGTATTAATCTGAGAACAATTTAACCTTGTATATAAATAAGTATCGCTGTCCTCTTGACAGATATACCAGTTAAAGATTTCAAACTGTTAAAAATGTGAACAGACATTAAATAGTAGATACACTATTTAATTCATATAAAAACACTATGCAAGGGGTCATTACAGAACAGAAAAGAGATGTCACGATGGAGCCTCTGAAACACCCAGGCTCAGAAGACACTGAAATGTCTGGTGTGCTCATCTCCTTCTTCTCCCTTGGGTGGGGAGCGGTGCTGATCAACGGTCCCTTCCTCTGGAATCTGCTTGGCCACCACACTGATCCTCTAGCCCTTTTATTTTTACCAGAAGAGATGGAGTCTTGATATGTTGGCTAGGGTGGCTTCTGAATCCTGGGCTCAAGCAGCGATCCTCCTACCTCTGCTTTCTCAGTAGCTGGGACCACAGGTTCAAAGTCATTTTTAAGTTACATGAACTGTAGGCCCACGCATTCCAAGGCAGTGTGACTGGGACTTCGCGTGCCTGACTGCATGCTTAGCAAAGAATAGCAAGAAGGTTCTTCCTTGACAGTTGCCTATAAACTAGGCTCTCTCTCTCTCTCTCTCTCTCTCTCTCTCTCTCTCTCTCTCTCTCTCCCTCCCTCCCTCCCTCCCTCCCTCTCTCCCTCTCTCCCTCTCCCTCTCTTCCACTGAAGAGAATTATGAGTGAGAAAATGCAACCCACTGAGAAGCGAGTCCTCACTGTAAAACGAAATGGTTGGCATTCCTGACTTGATTGATGATACTGGCGCCCTACCTTCTCCCTGCCAGAGCATCTTCGCCCCTGCCTAGGACCACAGAGCCATCTCCTCCAAGCTGCATGCCAGATCCGTTATCCATTATCCCATCCTCTCAACAGCTGTTTCTTGCTTGCACTCCACACACCACAAGGTTTTTTAATTTTATTTTAAGCCTTAAAAAAGAGACGTTTATACCGTTTTCATGATTTCATTTTGGGACTAACTAAATGGTCGTTCTCGTTACTTTATTTGACACCATGAGTCTAAGCATCTGGATGTCTCGGGGTAGACATCTCAGTGAACTGGACAGGTAGAGATGGGTCCCTGAGGCTGAAGAGGGCACAGCCCTCTCAGCCCTTCCCATAGTGCGAGCTCCATGGTCAGCAGCATGCTGGGGCCTTGCTGGAAAGTGGGATGCACAAAACATGTCTGGAACCATGTGGAATGCAGGCTGCTGTCCTCCTTCCCTTCCAGGACACTCTAAAAGGGGAACCAGTAGGTCCTCAAAGGAGAATGAACAGCAAAGAGTTCCATGTGCTTCCTGTTTCAAAAGACTGGACACCCTCCACAGAGGACCAGAGAGTCTCCATTGAACAGAGACAAAATGGAGAGCTCCCACTTCCGCATACGTGTCCCTTCTAGGGAAAGAGAGTCTCATGGACTCTTAGCTAGACCATTTGTAAAAAGCACTCTGAGTTAAAAGAATTCATTCCAAAGTTGATCCAAAGGACATATATCTGGTTCTGATAACTCGTTTTCTGCCTGGTAACTTTGGGAGACCCAGAAATGAACTTGCTGTTACATAGGCAGTCAGCAGACGGGATTAAATTCCAAGTGGATTGGTGACACAGATATATCTTTCTCAGCTGCTTGTGAGCTGAGGCAGGAGGGTCCCTTGAACACAGGAGTTTTTCTCTGAATTTTCCAAATGCAAATGTACTGGACATTATGAATGTAATTCTTACCTGATAATTGTTCTTATTGCTTATAGTTTTATTATATTAGAGTTAAAACTTTCCTTTTTATTTAGACCCAAAGGGGGAAATGTTGTGGAATAATCTTTTTGTGCACTGTGTGAAGATGTGTCACTGTGGTTGGTTTAATAAAAGCTAAGTGGCCAATAACTAGACAGGAGGTATAGGGGGAACTTCTGGACAGAGAGAGCTCTGGGAAGAAGGAGTCACCAGCCAGAGGTGGAGGAAGCAGGATGGGCAGTACAGAGTAAAGATAACTGAGCCGTGTTAAAAAACAAAAACAAAAACAAAACACATGGATTAAAAATATGGGTTAATTTAAGTTATAAGTACTAGTTAGAAACAAGCCTAAGATAAGGCCGAGCTTTTATAATTAATAATAAGTCTCCATGTCATTTTTGTGAGCTGGTGGCCCAAAGAAAAAGCCAGTTATACAGCTTGAGTGACATAATGAGACCCTGTATCCAACATAAATCAATCAATAAATACATAAATACACAAGTAAATGATAGCAAAAATGAATTGGGATTGGAAGGTGATTCCTTCCACATTCTCCACTTTGATGATGTTGGATGAGCCCATGGTCAGCAAATGTGTAGCCTAGGAAGCACAAAGAACGCTGAGCGCAATCTCCAGCCTTGCATGTCCTTCCACAGATTCTGAGGTCACTTCTTGCGTACTTTGCTGCCAGATGCGTGAGATGAGACCGTTTTCCTCCGTTTTCTTCTGACCTAGACATCAAATGTATAACCCAAACAGTGTTTTGTTACTTTGGGAAATAGTTTTTTAAAGTTGTCCTTGCAAACAAACAAACCCCTTGAATCACCACAGGTATAATACACGTAGTGTAGGGATTGTGTGCCGAAGTGTCAAAAGCCAAATCCTAACCCCGCCTGGTTGACAAACTTTACAGCTGTCGAAAGGTTCAGAGCAATACAGATCATCGGAGCCAATAAGTTGATCTGGAGAGAGGAAAATGCTAACGAGCCTTTGATCTGTGCAGAGGCCGGTGAGCTAGAAGCACAGACTCGCCCGCACCCCTCACCCCGCCAGCTGTCTCACGAATGCTTGCCATTGGTCACAGGGGGGACCAGGCAACCTGGGAGTGGAGATGGATCGGCTCAAATCCATCATCTCTCCGCATGCATCACTCAGGCGCTGGCCCTCATCATGACAAGCCAGCAGCATCCCCTTCCTAGCAGAGATGCACACGTTGCAATGAAGTTTGTTATTTTTTTTTTAATTTTTGTGTTGGTTTTTAAAGGAGACTCTTTTTTTCTTGTCCTGTAAATAAACATAGGTTGGTATTTAACTTCATGGCTTGGGGTCTTTGAAGGGCATATGTATGTATGAACACAGGTGGTATTTATGGGATATTGTTGATAAAAAGGATAAGTATCAAGTTCAGGGGATACTTGCAGGTTCTAAGACCTGATGGTGCAGATGGGGGATGCCAGGCACACAAGGGCAGCATGGAGCAGCTGGGCTCCAGCGGGGGGTGGGATGGGGGGCTTGCACAGCCGCAGCAGCTGGACAAATGCAAGAGGTCAAGAAGTGTTTGTGGACTCTGACTTCTTCTTATTCGGCTCTGAACCGTGGGCGGGCGCCATCAAAGCCCTGCACCCAGGAAGGAGGGCCAGGGCAGTGTCTATGTGTAACACTCCCCACTCCCAACATGCGGTTCCAGGAGAACATTCCAGCTCTGCATCCAGGATGGAGCCACCTTCTTCTAGCATGAGCTATTTTTAGAAGTAGGTTTTGATGGAGGAGAAAATGACCCACATTCCAATCATATCAAAAAGGTAGTATGTGAAAGAAGTTTTCTTAGCTGTCTACTTTCTCTTCTTCTGATAAAAATGCCTTTTAACATTCATCTGATTTTGCTTAGGTGCCTACAGCAATCCAGGTATGAGGGGCAAGGGGTGACAATACAGACCCTCGTGTGGGATAGGTCCTTAAAGATTTCCATATGGATTCCATATTATATGCCCTTTTCCTTATGACTACTTATTTTGATTATTATTTCAGAATATATAAACTCGTGTGTATTTACTAACTGGAGATATAAGAATAATCAGGAAAATAGAATTAATGAAAGTCTAGGGGCTAAAGTGATCACTTTTTTTTCAAATTACTGACTGTCCAAATGAATGGAAATGATGGTCATAGAAGGGTAAGAGGTAGAGGCAAACGCCCCGGAACACCAGAGCAGGGATTGAAAGCAATATTCCAATGTATGTGCAAAGGACTTGAACCCAAGGTAAGTCAGCAAGTTCTGGCCTGTTGCATAATTGCACCCAGTTTTCAATGAGCTGGGCTCCAAAAGCTGGTTTGGAAATGTGCTATGTAGAATTTGGGATGCTTTGCCTCATGACTATATGGAATATTCACAATGTCAGGGCTTCTATGCTAACACCTGAGAAAGCCTTCTTCCCCTCTAGTACGGCCTCGGAGCCCCACGCTCCACCTTCCATGCCCTCTTGCCTGCTGACTCCTAGCTCATGCTGGTCCAGCCAAGCTGACTCCCTGTTGCCTGGTCTCACTAGGCTGTTTCCATCGTAGGAATTTTTTTACTCAGCCCCACTCCTTTGGTGTGAGTCCCCGATCAAGGTGGCTGCCTCTTTCCCTTCAAAGAGATTTTCACTGGACACAGCCCACTTCACCTCTGACATCACCCTTGGTCACCTCCTTTCCACTTTTTCATTTTCTGTCACCACCTTAGACACTGTCTGTGTGTGTTGTTGGTCTCCCCCACCAGGAAGTGGGCTCCTATGGGCAGAGGTGCTGCTCTCGTTTAGTCTCTGCTTACTCTTAGCACAGAGGATGGCGTGCAACACAAAGCGACTGTCCAGAAAACAATGCTGAATGGGTCCGATCTTAGAAAATATATCTTAAGCAAAACTTGGAGCCTGAAAATCCACCTGTGTGGCCATGAGCAAATGGCTCTCCCCACATCTGTTCTATCCCTAGGGAAGCAGGCTTTTCCAGCCTGCCACAAAATCTGCTGAGACGAACAAACGGAGTCTGTTTGTAAAATGCCTTGACACATTCCCTCTCCAAGCCGTGGGTCCTCATCTGTAAAAATCGGGACATCGTGTGAGCTATTCTTCAAGGTTGCCTAGTGCTATTCACACCATGGTGATGAGGGAAACAGGATGAGAGCCTCTCTCCTGTTGCCTGGCACTGGCTGTAATGACAGGTGATGGGTTGAGTGGCGTTTTTACCCAGCGGCCTCCACTTCTTCTCCCTACAGGTGTGAGGGTTCTCGCTAGTGCTTCTCTGGGGTCCTTCCCAGTTCCTACATTCCTGTGCACACAAGTCTGTATAGACAATGGATTAGTGTAGCTTCTACCGGGTTCAAGTCTCCCCTGGAGACACTGGAACAGGACCACTGGGAAGGATGGAGGAGGTCTGCCATCTACTGCTTCTACCGAGTTCTCCTATGGGTAGAGATGAGGCTGGATGTATTAACAACGAACTCTCCAAGAGGAAGAAGGTACATTGGAAAACAATGCGCCGTCCTAACTGTTCATAGCTTCAAAGTGAACCTATGCCCACCAGCCTTGATCATGAATATTCCCTTCGAACTCCTCAACTGCTGTGAATGACCCGCCACCAAAAGTCCCTCTCTCCCCCAGTCACCTGGAATTGGCTATAGAAGCCACCCGGGCTGCTCACCAGCTCCACATCTCAGCTTTCACATTCATCTTGTAGCCTGAGCATGCATGGAAATTTAAATTCCTAAGATTTATTTTAACTTTTCTTTTTATATGTCAAGCAGACTTTCCCTTATAAATCCTGAAATCACCTTTGAAATTTTAGACAAGGGCAGATGTCACTTAATGTGACTGGCAAATGTTCCACACGCCATTTGTTGTGTGTGGTCGTTGTTATTCCTTTTGCTTCTTTTTTTCCTTTTTTCTTTCTTTTTTTTTAAATCGCCATAGCACTATAAAACCAATTAAAACAAACTTTGCAAAGATTCTCATTTCTGTCTCCAATATTCCAACCTCTGACTTTTTCTGAAGCACGAGATAAGACTTTCTGATTAACTGGGGGTGGGATGTTTAGCCAATCTGTTCATTTTATACATTATGGATACTGCTTTTTAATTTTTATGCCATGCCAGTGGCATATACTTTCTGAAATTAATAAATACAATACATACTATCAATGTGTGAAATTTAAAAAAAAACACACAGATTTCCATAGTTTGACATACAAAAAAATGTACTCACACACTTTTGAAATCTACTGTCAAATCATTTCACATCTGTACCTAAAGCAAACAGACATAATGCTAACAGCTTGTTCGAATTCAGAAATGCCACCCGCTAATCAGCCCACCTGTAGCATTCTCGGTCCATCTTGCAAGCTGCACAACCGGCTGCCAAGAAGCTTGACAAGAAAATGTATATTAAATTATTGAATAAGATTGGAAATGTTGTACAGTGTGGGATAAAGAGAGTGCACGGCGTGTGGCCAATGAACACGCTGTACCTTTTCACTCTGATGTCTGCTTAGAGGTGACCTAGCTCCATCCCTAGATGTAAAGTTAGCAATGAGGCTTTCAGTTTTCATCATTCCTGGGGAGGGGGCTGGAGGTGGGGTGGTGGGGGAGAGAGGTGGTGATGTGTGGCTGGCGTTGGGTAAAACATAAAGCAAGGAAAGATGCAAAAAACAAATTCTGAACTGAGTTCCACAGATATAACCCATCTTCACACACACACACACACACACACACACACACACACACACACACACAAAAAAAAAAAAAAAAAAAAACCCTCATTCCACAGTGAAGACACGAAAAGGTTTTCTACCATGCTGACAATCTTAGAAACCACAGCGACACACTATTAACCAAATCCAACCATTTTCCATATTATTTAGAATTCGAGAAGAAAATGGTCTTTTGATCTTTCTTGGTGGGAGGGGCAGCCAAATAAAATGTAAGTGAAACAAAGCAGTTGAGACCCTTGGAGCAGAACGAGGGCATCAGACCACCAAACAAACCTTGGGTACCCACCCCACTGGCCACACCCGGAAGCTTGTGAAATTGGCTTGTGAACGTGAGTTTGCACAAAACCGTTACATTTTAACACATGATTATTTTCACTTCTATGGACTAGGAGTGCTCTCCGGAATGATCTCTGGGGGTCTGTGGGTAAGAAACGTTAGTTTAGCATCTGTTCTTTTAAGGCTGTTTGCTCTGGGAAGGCAGTGTGTTTTGCCATAAATTTAGGTCATTAATTTGTATCTGTTCTTTGTTTATTTAAGAAACAGGACAAAAGGGCAGCTGCTGAAGCATTTGGCTGTGCCGAGGGGTAGTGGGCTGACATGCTGGAATTCTGCACATGACCAGCTTGAGTTTGTATCCACAGCTACAGGACAGAACTTTACGGAAACACTTTGCCAAGCCATGTGGTGCTCCGCTTCCCTCTGCATCAATACCCCTTTAATTACCTGATTGGGGGGGGGGAGGAGTTAGAGAAAGTATCTGAGGGAGAATCTGGGACCTTTAGAAAGTCAGAGTTTTCTCATTTCTAATAAAAAAAAATCACCGTGATCAACTGTCTAGTAATTATTCTGCAGAACACTGATGATATAAATTCTGCAACTAGCCAGCAAAGGTAACACTGTGACCTATATAATTTGATATTTATAAACGGAAGCGCAGTGATATCCAGTCAATTGATTGTTAACAACATTTAATGCTCTAAAATTGGCCATTAAGTGCAGAGTCGTTTGAAAGGCGTTACTGCCATTATGAGGCATTGCAGAGGTTTTATTTATTATCATAAACTTAATGGATGTAGTAAATCGGGTGTATTTAGAAAGGTCATTTGGTGCTTGTTGATACTGAATTCTGAGCACTTTCACTCAGATGAACAGTGAAATGGAGCAGTGTTTTTCAAGGATAGTCCTTGCTTAAGCTACCATGAGTGAATAACATGGAAACTCAGAGCCTTGGTCTTAAAAGTAATAATAATAATAATAATAGCAACTGTCACAATTTGATAAGAACAGTAGGACCATTGAAAGTCCATATTTGAAAATGATAAATTTTTAATCCAAAACTATGTCTTTAAAAACAAAAGAAACAAAGTAGGAGTCACCTGAAGAGAGTTTTATATGACAAAGAAATCTGTGCCCAGAATCCTGCTTCTTGTGAACAAAATGTGACGTCCTCTTCTTCTTACAGTTTTCCTAGGAAAACCCCTCACGAGAGGGTGTGGTCCCTCCATAACTCTCGGGTTGCTTGTGTCAGCAGGGGACACTTTTCCCACAAGCCATCTGTGCTGTTGGGTTTGCAGAGGCCTGTAGGAACTCGAATACTTGATGAGCTGAGAGATGTGTATTCTTTCTGTTGAAGATTTCTTTTTGTGTGAGGAGACATGGTTCTGGATTTTCTTTCTTTCTTTCTTTCTTTCTTTCTTTCTTTCTTTCTTTCTTTCTTTTTGTAGATGTTCTTCATGATGAAATTGTAAATGAAAATTTGGTTAGAAATGAGGACTGCTCTTTCAGAGTAGTGTGTGGAACTCTGTGGAAGCTGAAGGCGTTTGTGGTGAAAGCCTCTGGGCCGTGGCAGGCAGCTGTGTGCATTCAGACAGGAGGCTGGGAGACTCACACCTCAGTGAGACCTAGCTTCTGCTTCTTCTCCCTCCGCCTCTGGACTCAGCCTGGGAAGAATGTTCGCTACTTCAGAGGAAGAACGTGCTCTTCTTCGCTGTCCCTGCATTGCTTTGTGCTCAGGTGGAAGAGAGAAAGATCTAAGCGTCAAACTGTGTTATTCTCAGGAAGAGCTGAAAGGATTCTTTTCAAGGTGGGTGAAAAGGAGGGAAGGAAAAAAAACTGCCATCAATTAGACGTGAGGTCTGACTGGGTTTCCTGAGATGCTGGGTGCTCTGAGACTGTGTGAGCAGGAGAAAGCCCAGCAAGATGCTCCCTGGCTTTGTGCAAACCGGTCACATGGTTTTCCATGGGTGCTGTGCTAAGTCCTTTAGCAAAGAGTTGCATGGCATCCAAGCCAGTGGATAGCTCCTCAGCACCTACTAGGGGAAGAAATACACTACGTATTGTAATATCTACTGACATCTGAGTAATAAGATAATTTTATCAGGAACTTTGGTGTACCGAGAATATCTAGACTTTGGTGGAGGTGGTGGTGGTGGTGGAGGTGGTGGTGGAGGTGGAGGTGGTGGAGGTGGTGGTGGTGGTGGTGGTGGAGGTGGTGGTGGAGGTGGTGGTGGAGGTGGAGGTGGTGGTGGAGGTGGTGGAGGTGGTGGTGGAGGTGGAGGTGGAGGTGGTGGTGGTGGTGGTGGTGGTAGTGGTGTGGTGGTGGAAACCAAGACTTTTCCAAAAAAAAAAAAAAAATGGGTGTGGCAGCATACACCAGCACTCCCAGTTACTACGGAGGCCAAAGCAGGAGGATCCTTTGAGTACAGGAATGGAGATCAGCCTGGACAACATCATGAGGCTTGTCTCAATAAATAACTAGTTTTCAATTAGCAATAATTGTGCCTCAGATAAACCTCATTGGCTACGATACTGCCACTGCGCAAAGCTTCAATAAATAACTAAATAGTGAGTAAATTATTATTTTAAATGTTTTCCAAAGAGAAACTAAATTTGAGGAGACGAGAATGCATCTGCCTTAAAGAAACTGATCGCCCTTCGTCACTGAGTCGGGAACAGAGTTCTCCGTGTTTGCCCATCGGCATCTCAAGTCTATTCCTTTCTGCTTTTATCTTGGCCTGAACCCATCTAGACTCTTGTCTCCTACACAGGCCTCTACTGCCCAATGGCTCAGCGAATTTAAAGAGCACACACACATAGAGAGATGCTGGAAGCCCTCCCCCACCCAGCCTAGCCAAAAGGCATCTATCTAGTTCATTATAGGTCTCTCAATGCCTATAAAGATGTTTCACACATACAAAAACAATCTAATGTTGATATGAGCTGTAGCTGATCAGGCTTCTCTCTTGGTGTCTAGTTTTCCTTCTTTTTCGTCTCTCCCCAGGGTCCTCTGACTGCTCTACTCCTCTGTTTTACCCAGGGGGCTTTCCTCCTTAACCAGCTCACATCCCCTCCTCCATGTGACCATCTCCCCCAGGGTGGCTGTGGCCTTTGGGATGCAGTCTAGGTGTGAAAGGAATGATTATTCATTGTGATCTTCAAGCACAGAAGCCCTTCTCTCTTCATAGAGGCTCCATTCCCCAGAGAGCAGTTTGGCAGCATTTTTCTCAAAGTGGAATGAAAATGCATCATATATATATATATATATATATATATATATATATATATATATATATATATATATCCCACATGACATCTCTCAGGAGATTTTTTTCATGCAGGTTTCATTTCTGTCAAGAGAGGCAGTAACATTGTAGGGGGAAAAAGGATGTTGAACCATGACCCTAGAGATGTCTCTGCCTGACTTCGCTAATTAATAACTGGGCATCACCCACAAGTCACTTAACCCTTTCAATGTCTCAGGTCCCCAGCATAAAACTAGATGTCCTGTCCAATGAGCACCAAGATCCTCCCTGCTCTGACCCACCCTGAGCCTTTCAAAGGAAATTTTCACCCAGCGTTTGCTGGTGCTGAGCAAACAACCCAGGTTCTTTCTCCCTTCTTGGTATTCTGCCCTGAAATCACAGCAATCTGTCCCCCTGTGCCGATGTTTCTTTAGGAAGAACACCTAATCACAAGTGAATTTCCCTGAAGAAACTGGTGGTTTTGAGTTTGAAATCAATACCGCTCCCTTTATGGCAATGCCTCTGTAGCGAAGAGCAACAGAGAAAAGAGAAATGGCCAGCCTTGTAATTGTATCTGCTTGATTGGAGCAGACTATAATGTGTGAGGCTTACTCTGAGAAAGTGTGTGTGTGTTTGTGTCTGTGTGCACGCGCGTGTGCGCACACATATGCACACATGTGCATGTGGGTATGGAAATACATGTATGCACATTCATGATGAGGTCAGAGGTCAGCCCCGGTGTCTCCTTCATTCACTGTGTACCTTATTTTTTGAGGCAGAGTCTCTCACTGAACCCAGACTCACAGACTCAGCTCCACTGGCCACCGAGCCCCAGGGATCCTTTGGTCTCCAGCTCCCCAGCACTGAGCTTGCGGGCACACACGGCCATGGCTAGCTTTATCATGTGGGTGCTGGGGTCCAAACTCATGCTCCTGCAGCAAGCACTTTACCAACTAAGCCATCTCCCTGCCCCAGAAAGCAGCTTTGAAAGCGAAATTTTTTCTTTCTGATTCCAGCAGCTACAGTCGGATCAACTGACAATCCCTCCTTTCTGTGTATCTATGCACACACTTATATACACATGGTTTATACTATTTAAAAATATAATGAGGAAACTCCCTTCTCATTTTGTTTCAATAAATACCTCACTCGATACTTTGTGTTGGTAAGTTTTTATCCTGGGCATGTACTTCAAATCTGCTTGTGAAACTGTAAAGGACAGAGAACAAGAGGAAAACTGCAAAGTCTCCTGCAGGAGAGGGGAGGAGATGGAGAGGAGGAGGCAAGGACACGGCCAGGAGAGACAGAGAGGCATGCTTGCTAGCTCGTAGCGCATGTGTGCAGAGTAAGATCCTGGTACCCGTGTCTGAGGCATCTCCATTACAACTCCCGAAGCCGATCATGCAGAAACTTCAGCGATACGACATGGGAAACTAGGTACTTTCCTAGCACACTGAGAACATTGTGCTCATTATGTGATGTAACCTAGAAAGTCCTTTTAAAATGTCCTCTGATCCTTAGCACTCTGGAAAGTGGAGGAATACTGGGCGAGTGAGTTCCCCGGCTCCTGCTCAACACCACGCATACCATGAAGCCTTCTGAAAGGGGCGTTGAACAAACTCTCCTCAGCACGAAGGCTGCCTGTGAATATGATCCTGGTGTGTCCCGGCCCCACGCTTACCTCCACTGATCATCCCACACTCCAGAGTATCCGTATCAGGACCAGCCGCAGGTTGAATGGCTTCGCACACCTCAGTCTCACCTTTTTCTTAGACACTCACTCCTGATAGCCATGCTCTTCCCACAGTAGCCTTTTTCTGTCACTTGGCATGCAGGGTTCTGCCCCGAAGAGGCTCTTCTCCCCAAGTCCTTGGGTTATTTCTCCTTCTGTCCATGTGAACCTTGCCAAGGCACCAGGGCACTGTTGGAGCTTTATATACTACAGGAAATGACGCAGGCACCAACCGAAATCAACCAGGCTTCTCAGGAACCGGTGTCAAATAGAACCTTAGCTACCACATGGTTTTGAGGGTACATAAAAAAGGCCAGTTCTTGGGACTATCTATGGTTATTCCCATCGCAGCTCAATGTCTAAATCTACGGGTGTTAATTAATATGTATCAAGGGCTGACTGTACATAGACGGTGAACTAAATATTTTCTGTGCACTATAAAACTGAACTTTCTCCACTATTTCTTTTTTGAAACAGGACTTTAATATGTAGTTCAAGCTGCCATTAAACCCAGAATCCTCCTGCCTCTATTTCCTGGGTGCTGGGTGATGGAATTACAGGTGTGTGCCACCACGGCCAGCTTTCTCAACAGATTTCTGAGGGAAGTGTTAGGAGTTTCCCCCATAGGCAGCAACTGGCTCCTGATCACATGTCCAAGAAAGTCATGGCTAAAGAAGGGACACCTAAAGCAGAACCTCTGATCCTCATGTGAGACATGGCAATATTGAATTCAGATTCTTTAAAAAAAAATATTTATTGCGTGTGTATGTGCGTGTGCGTGTGCGTGTGTGTGCGCGTGCGCGTGCGTGTGTGTGCGCGTGCGCGTGCGTGTGCGTGTGCGTGTGTGTGTGTGTGTGTGTGTGTGTGTGTGTGTGTATGTGCTCATGTGTGAGTATGTAGGCCAGAGGAAGACATAGGGCATTCTGATCTATCACTCTCTTCATTATTCCCTGAGATGAGGTCTCTCCCTGAACCTGGAGCCAGGCTGGCAGTTAGCAATCCCCAGCAATCCACCTGTCTCTGCTCCCTAAGCACTGGGGTCATAGGTACTCCCTGCCACATTAAGTGGGTACTGAAGATTTGAACACAGGTCCTCACACGTGCATAGCAAGTCCTCTTATCCACGGAACCATCTCCCCAACCTCCAAATTCAGATGCTTAATGTAGCAAATATCTCTACTGGGAGCATTTGTGCAGGACGGTGGGGGAAGAAGAAGCTATGGAAAAGGAAGGGCTGAGGGCTAATTGGTTCTGTTCTCAGAATTCTGCTGTCACAGAGGCGTCACATACTACCCATGAACTGTTCTAAGAGGTGATCTTACCGGGAATATGAAAGATTTTGGTTTAATGTACAAACTATCTTTCCTACATAGAGAATTGTGAGACCATCTTGCAGAGCACACTGAGCCCAGGCAGGTCCAAGCCCCTCCCCACTGCACCAAGGCTGCACAAGGCGTCACACCACCGGCACTGGGCTCCTAAAAGCCTGCCCATGCACCAGGGATAGATCCCGATCCCCCTGTCTGGGTGCCCCCCAAACAGTTCAAGCCAAACAGCCGTCTTCTGGGCTCTGCTGACTCCCCATGGGAGACCTTGATTTGGGGGATGTGGGGATGTGGGGTGGCTTGGGAGGGAGGGCTGCGGGGTGGGAGGAGGGAGGAGATGGGATATGTGGGTGGTATGTAGAGTGAGTAGAAATTTTCTTAATAAAGAAAAATGAAAAAAAAAAACAGGGCAGGTTTTCCTTTAAACAGAAGTGGAGCAGGTCCACAGGAAAAGGTCCAAGACCTGATCCCTCTAAGACTATGTAATTATCATCCTTTGTAAATTGTCCCCTGGAATTATGATCCTGTTGGAGGAAGTCATTTGAGCTCATGGGAGCCACACATCTGCAGACTTCTGGGAATCAAAAGTGGTCTCGTTCCATTATTCTCAACTGGAAGAGCACAGTCCAGAGATGAATCGCTGCCAGGGAAGGCTGTGAACAAGTAAGGGGTCTCTGGGTTTCATATCTACTAATTAAGAACAGTCTCTTTTCTAGTCCCAAAGTACAAAACTACTGACTACTCTGTGAAATCATAGGGGTAAACAATTTTCGTTGCATCTAGAGGGAAGTTAAAATTTTTAAATTAGTTCTCTCTGTCTCTGTCTCTCTGTCTCTCTGTCTCTCTGTCTCTCTCTCTCTCTCTCTGTGCGTGTGCGTGCAATACATCAGTTTCATCAAGAATTCAAGATCTGCTCTAGCTAGTGATTCATTGCGTCTGAGTTCTTTGGGGAGACATGGGAGTCTGGGGAGATCACCTCTGATAAGTCAGGTTCAAACAAGGTCTGTGTAGGAAGTGGGAGTTCTCTTAGGACTCAGGAGGCTGATCTGCTTATTCAGGTTCTCGTGGCCTCGTTGGTGGCTCGTTAAGGTCCTCATGGCCTACTGCTATTAAAGGTATCATTATTTTAACACTTAAATATGCAGAATGGTCTGAGAAAACACTGTGGGCTGGAAATTGCTTGTGTAGTGAGGCTCTAATTTTGAAACTAATGTATTGGAAAAGACCATCCTTTCCTTTTTTCCTTTACTTTTCAATCATAGAAAACACTATTCTACATAGCATGGACTTCAATAGTGTTACTTTTTAAATTAACAATAAAAAACAACAATTACCCAATACCCCAAACATACTTCAACACATTAGGAGAATTAGACATGAGCTATGGAGCTGCACAAACCCCACTTTGAATCCAGATTATAAATTCAATAGCTTGGTTATAACTCAGTGGTAACACACTAGTCTGGCTTGCACAAAGCCTTTGAATTAATCCCCACTGCTAAATAAACAAAATTAAAACAAGTAAATAACCTCAAGGTCATGTTAAAAGCATTTGGTTTTACATTGCTCCCCCTGCCTTCTGCTCCTGGACTCTCTCAGAGGTTCAGATTTAAGGGAACCTTTCACATCGTTTCTGTCCTTTTGACTGATTTAATCTTTTAATTTGCAGCTCGAGACTGATTATCCAGCTTTTTGTACAGCAGTACATTTTTCCCCCTCTGTTTAACACATCGCAGAGAACTGGGTGTCAGGTTTCTCTCTCATATGCTCCACCATTCTGTGTTCTGGTGGGATGTCGGCAGAACCAGTGCAATTTGAGACAAACACTAATCTTTCCAAGTTCCGTAAAACAAATGCTTATAATTCATAGGGCTTAAAGTGCAAATATTGAGAGGCCTTGGACTAGCACGTGGCTACCTTTTCAAAATTTCAAAGGCACGGGAACTGACCTGACCGGACCTCTCTCAGAATTTCAGCTCACATTCTAGATTGTGTGAGAAAAAGGGAATGATTTCTCTCAGAGAGGAGATGAGAAAGAGAAAACACCATCACCTTGTCACATCATCTGTTTCGAGTTTGGGAAGATGAACACAAGATTCTCAGAGCTGCACCCTCTTTTTGTTTGTCCGTGGAATATCACAAAGTGAGGCCACATTTAGGTGAGTACAAGCATTATCTGGCAGTTGTGAAGGTCTCCGCTGCTGATGCCAATTGTGTTTTCCCAAATGTCTTCAAAAATCTGTTTAAATAAAAATGTCAAACACTCACGGTTTCTAAAATTGTGGAGGGCATCTGAGGTGATTTCCATTCCAGAGACAACATCTTAAGAATCTACTCATCTCCCTCAAGGCCCAGTGCAGCATTGGGTTCCATCATTCTGTGCTCAACCTTGGAATAAATGAATGAACTGAGTTCCATGGATGTGCCAGGACAGGCATCTCCTCTTACTAGTCCTCTAGTCCATTTTTGTTATGACAGCTTACCTCCAAGGGCTCTGGAGTCTCCCCTGCCCTGCCTCCATCCCCACTTACTAGTTGAGCCAAAGTTTGTCCTCCTGTAGCAGTCACCCAGCACTCCTGGTCCCTACATGCAGGGGCATTCTCTTCTCTTTAGCTCAGGACAGTCCAATGAATGGCTTCTGACAGTTGCTGTGTCTTTCTTTAGGCATCTCCAGAATGATACTTCCCAGAACCTTCTACTATTGCTTGTAAAAGAGGCTTCACTAGAAATGAGTTTCTAGATTGAACGCTCAGTTAGCATACATTTATCTTACCTCGGATTTTTATGAGTGATGTGACCTTCAGTGAGTCCCTTGATCATGACGTAGAGTTATATGTAAGATGGCATGCTGACATTCATCTACTTGCCCAGTAGTACTTTTGGGTGAGTCAAACCCTCTAGGAATTACCAGTTTTTACACAATAAGACTGGTGGGGGTTGGGGTAGCAGATCTGGAAGAAGTGATCTGGAGGATTGGGGTGGTGGTGGACATGATCAAAACACATTGCACGCATGTATGAAATTCTCAAAGAATTACTAAAAATATTGCATAACCACCAAAAGATAGTATTATTATAAGACACAGTTTCTAGCTAATTCATCAGGCTAGTGCCCTTCCTCTGCCAGTTTCTACAGTTTCTCCTGTCCTCCTAAAGCACGCTGCCTAGGTTAAATTTGCTGCTCGGCTATTGTTGGCCTCATGCGATGTACAATCGAAAGGAAAAGGAGAAGAAAGTACACACTGGAGAGCACAGCACGAGCCAAGACCCTCCATTCTTCCTTTATTAGTATAGTAACTCCAAGGCCAGGCATGCACTTAGCTGGGGAAGAAAAAACGCAAAACAAACAAAAACAAAAAACCTTCGACATTTCAAGTCATCGGCTTGTATCATCAGTGTCAAAGGACTCGTGGTCTTTCTGCTGCATCGCGTTCCCTGTGATTTCTACTCTTCCCACAACTGTGTGCTCTGCTTCTGCAATGGGAGCGGGAGATGGAGACATTTCCCCTGCGGAGCACATCGCCAGCCCGTATTAAACCTGCAGCAGCTCAGGGCTTGAGCGACTCACTCATGTTTTGTTTCCCGTTCTGCTCGTGTACTCACATGACAGGTGTAGGGGAACCCAAATTCAAGATCTGTGCCAAGCTTGAAGTGATCTGACATTGTTCACACCCCATATCTGTTTAATAATTCATTCACGATCTTCATATGGAATAGGCATCAGGGTTACACTTTTTTCATCTTGCCTATATCTTGTTATCCCTCTTGTAAAAATGGAGACATTTGTTCATCTGTCTTCCCATACTTCTCTTATCCTCATTTTTTTCTTCTCTGTTTCCTTTCCTCCTAATTCCCCTCAGAGGATTAACAAATAAAAAGCACTCAAAAAAGTGCCTGACACAATGAAGTACCCAAAATATGGACTATGATTATTCATTTAACAAACACCAATGAAGTATTTCCTGTGTGTCAAGGACTGTGACAGGTGCTGGGTGTATGCTGGTGACTAAAAAGAAAGAGTACATCACCCATGGATTTGCGGCAGTGTGTGTGGTGTGTGTGTGTGTGTGTGTGTGTGTGTGTGTATCTGTGTGTGTGTGTATCTGTGTGTGTGTGTGTGTGTGTGTGTGTGTGTGTGTGTAAACCTCAGGATGATCAGTTTCCACAAGAAGTGATGTTCCAGCCACATCCTGAAGAACAAAGAATCATACAACAAATAAGGTTTGTTTTTTGTTTCTTCCTAGTAGAGTCTTGAGATTATATTTGCCACCTCTTTGAGATCCTGACATGCAGATCTGGATTAAGCAACACACATCGATAAACACACACACATGGCCAAATGCACACACAGTAGCTCCTCACTCAACTTTGCCTTTAATTATCAGTTAATGGAAACAGTTAGTGTGCAACCACTTTAAGCAGGAAGGCAGTTCTCCCTCTTGGAGGAATTGGAAGCAGTTAGAAGTCATTTGCTTCCTCTTTTTCTACCCCTAAGACATAAGCCTAGCCCTTCTTCGTTCCTCATATCTGTCTCTAAATACGTCCAGCTACTAGGGCTGCTATCCTGAATCTCAGCTCCTACAGTAGACAAAATAAGGTTCACGGAAACTTCAGCCTTAACCTCTTGAGCGTATGTGGGGAACGGGACTCTGCAAACATGATTACATCAAGGGCATGGGATCATCCTGGTGGGCCCCAACTGTAATCACACACCTCCTTGTGAAAAGGAGGCAGAGGAAGACCTAACACAGACAGAAGAGGGTGATGCCGTGGATTCCCACGGGAGGCTGGAGCGACACAACTACAAGACAATTAGTGGCAGGGAAAGAGAGTCCCTTTGTCCCTTGGAGGATGTGGACAGCTGCTCACACCCCTAAGGAGTCTTATTCTATATGTCCCTATGGCTTCAGGCCGTTAAATTGTTGGACAATTTGCTGCAGCAGCCACAGGTAACTAACACACCCCCTTCCATCTTCTTTATACTTCTGTTTTGTCAACTTCTTGGGTTGAACCTTCACTACCCCCCTCTATTGTTCTCTATGCATATTATTTATGTTTCTGTAAAGTACATTCCATACGGGTTCTTGTAACAGTGGGGCTCGCCCCACCATTATCCCTGCTTCCCTCTTGTTTCCTTAACCGGCATTGTTTGGGGCTCAGAAGATGAGAGGCATTGTTTGGAGAAGTAGATAATGATGTTCAAAAGCCTTTCTGGGCTTTTCAGATATTGATGGTGTAAGAATGCTCATCTGTTACTTTTTAACATAGGAGATCTTTTGTCCAGTAAACGAAATGTTTATAGACTAGATGTTCTACTGATGACTGAGAGTTCAATAAGCTGATGGTACAAGGAGAGGTCTTGCTGGGAGAAGATAGGGCCAACCAGTGACCCACGGGGAGCTTCCTCTGCATCCCAACATCTTCACGGCCCTAGGGAACCTCACCTCCTCTTTTATTGGTGTGTGTGTGTGTGTGTAAGTGCAGGTGCCAGAGGAAGATAAAGGCATCAGATCCCCCGGAGCTGGAGTTACAGGTGGTTGTGAGCTGCCCGATGTGGGTCCTGGAGACCAAAGTTGGGTCCTCTGTGAGAGCCATGCTCACTCTTCAGTGCTGATCCATCCCTCCAGATCCTCAACCACCATCTGTAATCTTCCTGACAGGGCAGCTGAGTGAATCCCTGCAGAACATTCAGATGCCATGACTTCTATATCTTTCTCTTGTTGAAAAATGTGTATTCATTAGCTTTCCATCCTTGTGACAAAAAAGGAAAAAGAAAAAAAAGGGAAAAAACACCTGACAGAAGCAGCTTCCAAGACAGAAAGGTTTATTTGGGTCTTGGTTGTAGTCTGTGGTTTCTTGGCTCTATTACTTTGTACCTCTGGCTTCACAGTAAAGCTTGGTGGGTGCATATGTAAGAAGGGTCCCATCTTTCACGATGGCTAGAAAGAAAGAGAGCTGGAAGAAACAGGAATGGGCTGGGGTCCCACAGTTCCCTCCATGGACACACCCTAAATCACCCAACGACCTCCCACTGAGCCCCAACTTCTAAAGGTGCCATCAGCTCCAGAGAGCATGATGCTGGGGATCAGCCCTTGAACAAATGGGCTTCTGGGACGTTCAAGATCCACGATATACTGAAAATATATTCCTTATTGGCCCATTGAGCATTCAAAATAACCACATCTCAGAGAAATTATTGCATTTTAGAAGAACAGTCTATGTATAAAGTATGTGTTTGCTCTGCCATACACACACACACACACACACAGAGAGAGAGAGAGAGAGAGAGAGAGAGAGAGAGAGAGAGAGAGAGAGAGAGAGAGAGAGAGAGATTGAGAAACTAGCAGGATATACACATGGAGGAATAATTTATTGCCACAAAATTTGCTTCATATTTCCTCCTGTGCTGTGAAGGCTGTTGTTCATCTGAGGGATAAGGAGGGGCATTTGGATGGGAAAGGAAGTGTCTGGACCGGAGGTGAGTGGGGAAGGAGAGAGAAAAGGACGCAGAGAAAAAAGAAAGCAGGTCTGACCCAGATTCCCAGCTGCCCACTCTCTGGACATCAGAACTCAGTTCAGTGCTGCCAGGGAGGAGCAGAGCCCAGAACTTCCAGAAGCCTCAAGTCCAAGGGTCCAAATGCTGGACCCACTGATTTTCCAGACAGTATCAGCGGGTCCTGTTCAGCCCCCGAAGGGCTGCCTTTGGGTTCACATCTGCCTGTCTACCTACAGGGTATGTTTCCATCCTCTAGGGAGGTGAAACTAATCTATTCCGCCACGTGCTTCAGGAATACTGGACCCTGCTACCTGATAGCTGAGTGGTTCACACTAAGGGAGGAGGACCAGTACCCACTCCTTTTCACTATGAAAGGACAAACTGTGTGAACAGACAGGGTCCACAGTGACAAGTAGCAAGTGCTGCACAGACTTACCTCCCAGCCGCCATTGACCTGTCTAATGTCCTTTGAACTTTCCTATCTATGTACTTCCCAGATCTTTGAGTAGCGAAGGTTTATTTGCAGGTGATTTCCCATGCTTGGTAAGTAAGTGCTCAGCTACAGTCTCAGCTACATCCAGAGCAAAACTAATTGTGCAATGATGTTAAGGATATTCGATGTGTTTCTCTGCGTCTCTAACATTGGCTGGCTATTGTTGCATCTTCATGCCTTAGCTTAGGTTTAGATCCAATGAGCTCTTGTGTTCTGGAATGAGCGTGGACCTTTATCGAGCATCCACTGGTCCGAGGGCCCCCTTCCCTCTACTGAAGAGAGTAGCGTGGGAATCCCGGTTCTGGAGAGGATCGACCACCACAAACCTGCAGAGATATCCTGTGGCAAAGACCCCACAAGACACTCAACAGTAGAGAAGTGTGAGGTCAATGCTAAAAGTGGATTTCAAGGGTGGGGTCCACATGGAATTTCCAGCAGCTCCTCTTTGGAGCAGCGGTACGAAAGGAGAGCAAGTCGTAGAGGAGAGAAGAGGAGGCAGGAACCACTGGGCTCCTGTGCAAAACTTAGGGAGGGCACCAAAAACCTCGAGCACCAAGAAAAAGAGTATTTGAATGCAGTAGTTTTCAAATTACAACTGAAATAATAATAATAATGATGAGTTAAATGCCACAGTGTTAAAGAAAGACACAATTAGTATTCTGATTTCTCCTCTTCCCCTCAGGCTCCCCTGAGAGTCTGTGAGTGGGAGGAAAAGACTACGGAGTTGATGGCAGAGGTAGATGGGAAGATGCTAACAAAATATGCCAATTCTGACAATCCTGTGGGGGAGATGGACCAGGTTGGGACAGAAGGTCTAGGGAAGGAGATGCTGAAAGGTGAAGGTAGCTGAGCATGGAGGCTCATGCTCTAACCCTAGCCCTGAAAACACAAAAGCAAGGGTGTGGGGAGTTCCAGGGTAGGCTGGACTACGTAGCGAGACCCCTCCCCCATCTCAGGAAAAGTAAAAGTAAAACGAGAAAAGAATAAGAAGCAATGTTCCTACCCTTTAAAAATTAACATTTTGGTCTCATATTCTCTCTCTCCTTTCCTCCCTCCCTCCTTCCCTCCCTCCCTCCATCCATCCATCCATCTTTCTCTTTCTCTCTCTGTCTGCCTCTCTCTCTCTCTCTCTCTCTCTCTCTCTCTCTCTCTCTCTCTCTCTCTCTCTCTCTGTGTGTGTGTGTGTGTGTGTGTGTGTGTGTGTGTGTGTGTTGTTTTTGAAACAAGACATCACACTGTAGCTCAGGCTAGTCTAGAACTCACTGTGTAGCCCAGGCTGACTTCAAGCTTGTGGTAAATCCTCCTGCCTCAGACTTGCGAGTGTTGGGGTTGTATACATGAACCTCCGCTCTCAATTTAGTCTTACTGTTTGTTGCTATGTGTATTTTGAGGCCATTGTCTCTGTCAAGACCACTGTGCTCCTTACTAGGTTTGGACGGTGCTGTCTGATCTTGGTGGCTTCACAGGGTGAGGGACGAGAAAGCCAGAGAAGCATGGGCGGCAGTTGCTTTTCTAACAGTTCTCAGCCCTGACTGCATTAGTCCTGAGGTGACCAGGCTACACACGGGCCAAGTGCTAGAATCTGGGTGTCCATCCCTGTAAAGCTCCTCCGTGATTCCAACGCAGTTATCAGGAGCCGCTGTTGTAAACTGAGGCCTGTGTTCAGCTTGCCAACGTGAAAGGTGTACTCATTTCACGCTCAGCAATGGCTTCAAATACGGTGGGTGATGAAGTCTAGAAGTGTGATTGACACAGTTGGTTAGATGTTTAGTATCAAAACAGCAACATCAAAACAGTCCAAAAGCCAGTGCTCAGCGACCAGACAGCCATCACCCTGCTCTCGTTCCCTCCTCCCTCCCCTGTGCGGCTTTTGGACAGTGTTCCCTCCTCCAGTCTCCATCCTTAGACACGGCCCCTGCAGCCCCACCAGGACTCATCTCCTGGCCGCTGAGGGCTGGCTCAGGCTTCTATCACAACACAGCATCGTCTAAGTGGGAACGAGTGCATGACAGTGCAGTCCAGCCTGGCCATCCTGGCTCTGCTGGTTATCTGTCTGTAATCCCAGCACGGGGAGGTCAAAGCAGCACGACTATAGTTAGGTACCAGCCTTGGGATGGTGAGACCTTGTGTCAAGAACACTGAAGGAGAAAACACAACAAACAGACAGGATCCTCAACTGGGGGGAAAGTGGAATGGAGGAGGCTGGGGAGACCATTGAGGAGGGGAGGAAGGGTCACAGATGAGAACCAATAGGCAGGGTTTGCCATGTGAGTCCCCAGGAAGGGCAACGTTACACTGAGTGAAAGGTGTCTTGTAAAAAAGGGAGACTTTCTGTGGGGAAGGCCATCAGGACAGGCATAAGGTACCAAAGATGTCTGCTAAGGACCAGCTGTGACCCTGACAAAGAAACCGGGTCCAAAGACGCCGTAGGTGAGCAGATCTGCAGAGCCCGAGCACTCGGGTCTATAAAGGAGGAAGGACAGGCAGAAGATGACAGTTGCCAGGTTTTTGGGAGGATGTCAGCAGGAACTGTCCATCAGGAGTCCTTTGGCAGCTACCGGCATGATGGGTCAGGAGAGCAGTAAAGGAGGAGATAAGACAGATGTCCGGGTGGGAAGGGAGGCTGCCTTGTGAATATGTAGGAGACTCACCCCCAGTGGAAGCAAGGGGCTCAAGACTGTTTCTCAGGAGTGTGGTGCTGTTTGCGTTTTGCCATAGCAAGCATCCATCTGTGTTCCCACAGAACAGTTTCGGCTCTAGCTCCTCTCCACGCCTCCTCCTCCCTCTGCTCCCCATTAAATGCCAGTGGTACTTTCCAGCCACAGGGAAAACTGGAAAAGGCCACATTTAGAGTCAAACTGCCCTGGACATGGCTGTGGATCTTCCAGCCCAAGCCTCGGGTCCTAGAGACACCCTGCCTCAGATTCTTGTAAGACACCCTGTCTCACAAAACAAAGAAGACAGATCCTAAGAAACAACACCCAAGATTGATATCTGACCTTCACACCCACCCTGATATGATCATAAGCGTGCACACACACAGACAGACACAGACACAGACACAGACACAGACACACACACACACACACACACACACACACACACACACACGAACATTTATCACTGGACAAATTCATTTTGAATTTTGCCTCTTGTCATCTTGCAGATAGCTTCACAGACAGCAACTTTGTTGCTTGTAAAACCACTTTTCCTATAAATCAGCCCATGTACATGTACAAATATACATGCACAATGTGCATAATAATGAGCTAGACTCTCAGATGGTAGCACTTTGCAAACACGAGTATAACAATGAAGTGTAGCAACGGTCCCTGCCTAAGGACAATACAGCTGGCTGATCACTGCCCATACAGGACAGCAGTAGTTGTTTTAGAATAACCAGAGGTGGAACACCTGTCCAATTGCCTTCTGTTCTTCCAGGGTGTCCTTACTCGCTGGCATCTTTTATATATTTGCCGCCAGTGATCACCTTCCCCTTGGGGGCCCTTTTGCCCTGGTTCTTCAGATCTTCTGCCACATGGTGGTCTCTTGGCAGCATCTGAATCCAATCCTGGGTGTTGTTTCTTAGGAACTGTCTTTGTTTTGAGAGACAGGGTGTCTTTGGGAGGATCAGGGGGCTTGCTGATGTGACTAGGCTGGCCAGGGACCTCCGGGGATCTGCTGTCCTCTACCTTCCCAATGCTGGGTTTATGAGCATGGCTACCAAGCACAGCTTTTTACATGGGTGTTGGAAAATCAAACCCGGGTCCTCACGATTGTGGGCAGCAAGCACTTTACCAACTGAACTATTTCACCAGATCTTTAAATGGTAATTTTGAACAATTAACTGCAACTAACAAGCTACGCCAGACTCTCTCATCAGTTAAGCTCCTTTAAATGTGCCTGACTCTCTCATCAGTTAAGCTCCCTTAAATGTGCCTGAGTTGCTCTGGGTTCATTGCATTTGTTCTTAGAGATTCTGGAAGCTGGTGATGGTTGTCTTTTAGAAGATGCTCTCTGGGCCGTGAGCTCAAGAGCATGATTTGTATGTGTGGTTTTTCATTGTGTGCAGTCTCATCTTTCAGTTGGGCATTAATTTGGCATATGGTCTTTGGGATGATCAGAGAGGCCCATTCCCACTGAGTTCTGTTGGTTGTGGTGAATCAAATGAGACAAAATGTGAATGTCTATTGAGATTTCTATCAAAAATTTTCCTCAACTGTTGGTTTTGGAATACCGTGACTCTCCTTTAGTAGGAGCTATAATAGTCCCCCCAGGTTATTAAAACAAACTACAGAATAATATCTCCAAACATGAAACACTACCTTTAAAGTTTCTTAATTCCTCTTTCTGAATCTGCGCCACCAACAGGGGTCTTTTTTTCTTTCTCATAATGTTCAAAATGATCTGGCCTTTTATGAATGCCTTGAGACTATCGCACAAAGCTAACAGGGGAGGGAGCAGATGCCTCATTCAATTCCAAATAGAAGGAAATCTGTTGTCTCAAATAATCCCTAAATTCAGACACTTTCAGACAGCTATTACCAAGAGACCACATTCTAAGAGCAGATGTGTTATTAAGGCTGAGAAATGTTTTGAGGACTTCGTGATCTGACAAATGATTTCAATCTCTCCAACATTCCAACATTTCATCTTTTAATAAATTAGAGATTAAAATATCCATTCTGGGGAGACAAGTTGTGTTAGGTAGCTGCAAGCCAGAGTTGTCACTGACGCCTCATTTCAATGCACACCCCTCCCTCAGTGATGTGTGCGGGTCCCTGTGAGGTACAAAGTCTGTTCGCTTGACTAAAGCAACTGGGACATATTTTAACCTTTGTATTCAATCCCACAGTGACTTTGCACAGATATTGTACTGGATATTGTTAACGTGACATGAACCAGGTCACCTGGGAAGAGGGAACCTCAACTGAAGAATTGCCTCCATCAGAGTGGGTCACCTGGGAAGAGGGAACCTCAGTTGAAGAATTACCTCCATCAGATTGGTCTGTGGACATGTCTGTGGAGCACTTTCTTAATTACTGGTTGGTGTGAGGGGTCACAGTCCACAGTGCCAATCCTGGGAAGGTGGCCCTAGGTTGTGTAAGAAAGCAAGCTGAGCAAGCCTGAGGAGCGAGCAGCTTTCCTCAAAGATCCTTCTGTTTCTATTTGAATGGCTTCCATGGCATCCTTCAGTGGTGGATTGTAATGGGGATGTATACGCCACATTCCTCCCCAAGCTGTTTGGTCAGTGTTTTATCACAGTAACAGAAACCTAACCAGGAGAGTAACAAAATGCAAATACATCCAGCTTTAACTTGTGCACTTATATGTGCTCCATTGTTCTGTATATCTTGAAGTCTACATGCTTACAGGTCCCATAAGGTTTGCTGGAAAATTCTGCTAGAGGCTAATGCCTCCTTTCCTTGTTTGAGTGGTGGCTACTAAGCCATATACAAGAGTCCTTACGTTCCTGGATAATAGACATTTCTGGGTCCAAGTGATTGTTTTCTCCAGCTCTAATAAGAACCACAGTGTGCCCTGCAATGAAGAAAGTATGTGTCCCTCAACACTTTCAAACCACTTATTACCCAAGGGTCATGCATTGACCTGAAGACACCCGTGGTACCTGGAGATTTCTGTATCATCCTATCATTGTCAAATAAAACTGAGCTCTACGTAAGCATCAATTATTGCACATCTCACAAAGAACAAGAGAGGAACCGGAACCCCCTTCAGGAGAACTGTCCCCAACTGGATGCATATTGGAATTTATATTCCATGTCATCCTAAACAAAGGAAACAATAGAATCATCTGGACTCGGTCCCCTGGTTCAATGAGATGCTTATTGGGATGAAACTTTGGGAACACAAAGAAACCGTCTAGTAGCTTCTTATGACCGGAAAAAGGTTTCACTTTGACCATGAGAATCAGAACTTGGCAGCTAGAATTTGAGAACAAATGATGTTTACACTATAATCTAAAAAATATGTTAATTTGCCAAAATCCTAAACATGGAATTGAAGCATAACAAAGAGAATGCGGCAGAGGCCGAGACAACAAGGAAGTGCTTGAGCTGGGACAGCCTGAGAGCACCACAGAGTCCACACAAAAGTGCATGGTTCGAATCCCGGGGCTGGGGGCAGAGAGAGGAGGCACCCGGGGGGCTCTCAGGCTGGCCAGCCTTGACTAATCTGTGAGTTCTTGACTAGCCGAAGACACCAACTCAAAAAAAAGGACACTCAAGGTTGACCTCTGGTTTCCACACATATGTGCACACATGTCCTCCCCTATATAAACACACACACACACACACACACACACACACACACACACACACACACGACAGACAGACAGAGACAGAGACTCAGACAGACAGAGACGGCAGGGAGAATAGGGTTATGGAGGCACATGTTGGAGTGAGAAATCTCTACTCTTCACAGATCTTCAGTCTCAGGTCTAGAGCAGTGCATGCTGGGTTACAGGGCTGCAGTGCTGGCAGGGAGCCGACTTATGTGGGCTGGGGCTTTAGTTCAGTGGAAACACATTTGCCTGGCATGAGTGAAGCCCTGAGCACTATCCCCAGAACTGAAAAACAAATATGTTCCTTCTAGCCCAAACATTTCAAATTCTCCTCTTCCTCCTCCCTTTCCCCCTCCTCTCCTCTCCCTCCTCCTCCCCTTTCTCTTTCCTCCTTTACCTTCCCTCTGTGTGTGTGTGGAGGGGTGTAAAACAAGATTTTTGTTGTTGTTGTTCTGTAGCCTAGGCTGGCCTGGAATTTGCTACAAGTGGACCAGGATGGATTGGAACTTGCATCCTGCCTATATTAGCCTCCTGAGGACTGGGCTTGTGGTCGTGTGCCGCCACACTTAGCAAAAACTTCAGATTTTTCACCTAACAAAATCAAGCTTCTTGTATAACATCGCCCAAAATGTACTCATTCATTCAATGCCGATTTAACTCCTACTGTGTACATCATGAAATATGTGGGTTAAAATGCCCTCAGAAAGCTGGTGCCCAAAGAGACTTGCTACAGACCGTAAAAGCGGTATTATGGTGACTGAAGTGAAGAAGAAAAAATATATAGAGGATACAGGATTGTATACAGGAGTTGAAAGGACATTAAAATGAGTGGTGAAGCTGACCCTTAAGTCTTTGTTGTTTAGAAACCATCGTGGAGCCTTTCGTGACACAGTCTTGTCATCCACGCTGAATAGCTACCCCCTCAGAAGTACAGCTTACACAATCGCATGCACCTGGCACCGATTCCAACCTTCCTCAGTTTCCAGGAGTTACGAGACAAGCTGTACGTGGACTTACAACACAAGGAAGAAAGAGGTGAGGAAGGAAGTGAGGGAGGGTGTGGATGCTGCCAGAGCCGAGGACGACTTGTGTTTGGATTATCAGGAAGGAAAACACATTCGATTTGGGTCTTAAGGGAGGGCAGGATTTGGAGATACAGAAATAGGCAGAATTACACCCCAGGTAGATGGAGCAGGAGCGAAGCCACGGGACAGGGGTGAAGCACAAAGATTTGCATAGCCCTTCAGGGTCTGTGGAAGGCCTGGCTGCTGCCTTCCTGCCTGTTTTCTTGTTGCCTAGCTGAGTTTTGTGGGCCGTGCTCTGTGTGGCTGCTGTTTATTTGTTTCTTGAGTCAGGCTCTCAGGGAGCCTAGGTTGTTCTCCAACTCTACATGGAACTGAGGCTGGCCTTGAACTCCTCATCCTCCTGCCTCTATCTTCCGAGCGTTGGGATTACAGGCGTGTACCATCACGCCTGGCATTGTAATACTTTTGATCTCATTTCTATCTCTAAGAGAATTCAAAGAAAGGTCCTAAAGGTGTGCTAGGAGAGGGGCAGGAAAAGAATGGGCGTGGGGTCCTGTATCAGATGAGAGACACGGAGCCAAGAGGAGGCGGGCAACACAAGGGAAGAAGATGAGGTGTCCACCAAAGCACTGGCAGACTGCAGTCTGCTGTGGCTGACTTTAGCTGAGGGCATCTGAATCCTCTGTGACAGGTTGGCATCTGCTGAGTTAAGGAAGCTGCAGGGATGAGAAAAAAAAAAAACCGATGAAGATTCAGAAGCTCGGTGGGATGCTTGGGAAGGATGGGAGGGTGGGGAAATGGCCAGCGCCCGGTGATGGAGACAGATCACAGAGCAGCTTGTGTGATCAGGAGTCAGGAGTGTATATTGGAGCCAGACAGGGTGGGGACTTCCTCGGAGAATCCAACCAAGAAAAGATCTGGGAGACAGAGACAGTAAGAGAGAGAAAGCTTAATGATGAAGGGAGTCGGAGAGGGGTGAGTGGTAAAATACAGTGAATGAAAGGGACGGGCCTCACGGTGGCATGAGCAAAGCTTTGGAGAATTACGTGGATATGATTTCCTCTAGGCTTATCGTACTGGGAATTTAATTATGTCTGGCCCAATTAAAAAATGGGAACTAAGTACATTTTCACTGACTTTTTTTAAGTGAACGTGAAAGTATCCAAATAACCCTTTTAGTTCCCCTATGTATATGTAAATGTATCTTTAATGAAATCAAAACTTGGGGAAACCACCTAACTCAGAGATTTAAAATGATAAACTAACTCCTTTTGCCTGATGGAGGTCACCTAGAGTTCTCCGTGTTGAAAATTCTGGGGATCAACACGAGACACGGCTGTGATGGATTTGAGTCCACAGGCCAGGTCCCAGGAGATGCTGGGTCTACGTGCCACACCGTCAACCAGCAGTCCTGCCATTTTCTCAGTTATGGCATCAAGGTAGCATGCAACATCATGCACACCTGGTGCATTATTAGATCAATTCTGATCTGAAAATTTCAGAATGCTCCAAAGTGTAAAACTTCACAGGTTTGCGTCCCTGCTCCTGACTCTCCTCAGAGTTTTTGTGTGAAAGGCTTGTGGACTGACAGATTTTGTCAGATGAGCTCTGGTCTCATACCCAGACTGAACTACTCAAAGGAGAAATATCTGCTAAAGTAGACTATGTCCATGGAAACCTGATCTGACACCTCCTGCTGCTGAACATAAAACAACAAACAAACAACCACCTTGTTTTTAACAGGCTGAGAAAAGTAGATAAAGGACAGGGGGAAGTGTGATGGCTATGTTAACCAGCAGGGAAGAGAAGAAATTCATGTTTACTAAGGCTCGTTAGGCCTCCTGTATGCATTCTCCCCTAACCCTCAAGGCAGCCCTGTAAAATGGGGAACTCGGGCTGGTGAGATGGCTCAGCAGGCAGAGGGCCTTGCAGCAAAAGCCCCAGGAACCTGAGTTTGATCCCCAGAACCCCTGGTGGAAAGAGAGAACCAACTTCTGAAAGTTGTCATCTAACCTCTACCCACACCCCCATGATCATCATAATTATAAATTAAAACAATTTTTTTAAAGGACGGTGAAGCTGGAGTGTCGAGGGTACATACCTCCACTGAGAGAAGAAAGAGGACGACACCAGGGTCCTACAATTCGCTTGGGGACACGCCTCCCCCTGACCTACAGGTATCCTGCCGGGCCCCACCTCAACATCCACCATCCCCCAGAATGCCAAGCTGAGGACCGACCCCCAGTGCAGCAGCCTTGGCAGAGGGCAAGGGCATTTAAGACTCAAGCTGCACCAGTGCCAAGGTGTGCTCAGGAGCTTGGGGGTGTAGCACAACCGTGGAGAATGTACCTACTGTGTGCCAGACCCTGGGCTCAGTCCCCACCACCACAACACACACATGGACTTAAAAACTATCACCATGAAGGAGGGCGAGGCTGTCAGTGGATGTTATCTGCTAATGTTGAAAGTGGAGTGTGCACGTAAGAGTTGAGCAGCCCCTTAGCAACACTCAAGCAGTCCTGTTCTGTTCCTTTTAGCCGAAGAGTTCATACTTTGTCCCTTAACATCTTGATTAAATAAGGCATCAGCACAGGAAAGCTGGGGCCACTGAACCAGATGGATGAAAGTAATAAGCAACGTTGATCCTCAAAAACCCCAGGGCACCACCAGCTTGGAACCTGCAGAGGGTGTTTCCAGGGTCCACATCTAAATTGCTTCTCTGACTCAAAAGGGAAATCTGACATATTAAGTGCTTCAATGAAGGCCCCAGTTACAGTTACGTTTAGAATTTTTTGCAGGGAGTTTATTTTCACATGTATCCTGAAAAGCTGGTGGTCCAAATTTTCCCATAGACTTATACACAACGAGAATCTGTCTTTTTATATTTAGCTGCAGGCCACCTAACAAGTTCTTAGGCGAAACACATTATTTTGCTAGCAGCAGAAGAATAAATACTGTATTTGGAAAGTTCCAGTGTTCTTCTTTAAAATATCGTCGTCGTTTCCATAGCAATAACATAATGTACTAAAGAGTAGAATAGGGTTTCTTTAGAAACCACGTGCACGGATGCATGTTCCCAGGAGGGGTTTTGAAGCGCCTCACCTGCGTGTGGTCCAGAAATGGAACAATGGTAAGGAATCTTAGAAAAAGTAACGTAGCGGGTATTTATCCGTGCACTTAACGAGGCCAGCCTTCTTCCTTGGGGCACTGTATGATACCTTCTTGGGATGTGATCTTAGTGGATGAACAATAAAGCTGTGTTCGCTCACTGAGTTGAAAACTTATCAGAAACTTTTTATACGCAGGGCCAGTTTAAGTGGGGCTTCTTGGCAGTAGGAGGTGACACTTTGATAGAGAAAAAATAAAAGTCTCTCTAAACAACAGGAGATGCCACGTCACCTAGTGCAAGGCCTTCTCAATGAGGTTGATGCTGATTTAAATTTTCCTCGAGAATTGAACAGGAAATGGGATAAAGGACACAGGGAGCGGGCGACAGACAGTGGAGAATGAGAGGGGGAACCCCCAGGTCACTCTGCCAGATATTGTGATGGGAAGGCCAGGCTGAGGCTCACTGTTGAAGCAGCAGAAAGGGTCTTAGGGGTCTGGATAATTAAGGAATCACAGACAAATATAAAGGCTGGGGGATGGACAGCATGTGCGTAAAGCTCTTCAGGAAAATGAGCCATCCCCTTGGGCTCGCACAGTGATCTTTAAAAACTCCCACTAGACAGAAAGCTTCTTTGAATGTGTGCCTCCTCCTCATTCTGTCTTAGAGTTGGTGCCTCTGCCTTCCTGTGCTTTCCCAAACTTGTTCCGTGAGCTTATTGTGCCCCACAGAGCTGCACCTTGCTTTGAGACTCCAGCTCTGACGCCCAAAGCCTCCTCAGGGGGAGTGAACGGGTGGCGGAATGTCACTGGAAAGGTCGCTTCTCTGGTTAACTAATGGCCGTCTGGCATCTGGCAAGGGGGATGGAGGTCACAAATGTCTCCATGCTGGGCCCGTCACTATTCAGCAAGAGGACAGTGAAAGGATCGGGCTGTCCCTACCCCCTCCCCAAGCCCACACATCTTTGTCTCCCACACAAGGCTCCACTTGTACTTCCAGGAACAAAACCTTGAAACCTTTCAAGTCTTGAGAAACCCATGTCTATCTGCCCACCTCCAAAGCCTTTTGTGCAGCCTTCCCTGGTGCCCTGATCACAGGCCAGCAGCAGCCTCCCAGACGTTGAAAGGCGGGGCTCCCAGTCCTCACGGCTCTGAAGAGCTTGTGGTTGCAGACACTTCCCAAGCTGCCCAGAAATCAGAAAGTCTTGGTTGGGGCAGATGTGGGTTCACAGGGTCAGAAAGGCTCTCAATGCATCCACTCTGCCTCAGCGTCTGACCACCGACTGACCACCCCAGACGCCCTCACGGACTCCGGTAATAACTCAGTGAAGCGGTAGAACACAGAAGGAGTGCTGAAATACAAGTGCTAATTTTTCAAGGGATGCATTTCAAAGTTTTACTTTCTCCCCCGTGGGGCCAAAGGTCTCAGAAGGGGCAAATGCTTATTCTATTAGAGAGGTGAATTTGGGATTGCCAACACCCCCTTTTGGAAAAAAAAAGGCACCCCTGATTCCACCCAGATGTGGGTTGTTTTTTTTTTTTTTTTTTCTTAAATGCAAAGGCATCATTTTCTTGCCAGAATTGGAATGATTGATCAGCCTCCTTTAAAACATTTTATCCTATCCTTTCCCATCTGAGGGAACAGAAAATCACATTAATATTAATATTCTTGCTGTCTCCCCAGAGAGAGGAATGCTCCCTTAACTCCCCTCCCAATTACTGCCAACACCACAGGGATGTGAAGTCAGAGGAAGCTACTGAGGCAGGGGCTGCAGTTGTTTTATTAGCAACAGCTGGTGGCGGTCCCTCCCCCAAGCCCTTGGCGGCTGCTCCGCTTGTCAGCCCCAGCTTCTTGAGACTCCATGGCAGAGGGTGAGACAGGAGCAGGGCACACTTCAGCTTCTGCATGCAGAAAAAGGGCCGTGCGCTGGAGAAGGTGCAGGCAACCTTCAGGAGAGGGGTGAAGAGACTTTTCCAAAGATGATGTGCTCTCCACATCACTCAGGTAACATCTGAGCAATTAGACATACATATTGAGTAACTAAAACCACCTGCAAGGGGGGAAAATACTGCGTCTTTCCCTCTCGTTTGTCCAAGATGCTTTCAGAGGAAAGGAAATGTGGGCTGCACATGTCTTACATTTATTCTTACTGTGACTTTGAATGCATCCATGATCAAGGGCAGCGTTTGTGGACACTGGGTCTCTTTCTGGGTTGGCAACAGGTCTACCATCAAAAGGAATTCTGTGCCATTTGCCCGGCAGAGAAATAAATCTTCCTTTACTCACCTTAGTCTTGACTCCTATCTAAGGAGCCCAAAAGGACACTGCTTCCTCTCATTTCAAGTGGGGAAGGCCAGGTAGCGTTTTCAGGTGCATTAAGTTCACATGTGGAAGGCCTTATTTAACAGAAGCTTCTGACCAGTGCAACACATGCCCTTGGTAATGGTAACTATTTTGTTAGCATCTAGTTTTCTGATCAAAACAGGGTGACTCTGATGAAGGTGTTAAATTATGGAGCACAGCCCACACTGTCGGAGTTTCACAACCATCCCAATTCTACATAATACCAATCATAAATTATGAAAGTAAGAAAATAGGAATTTCAGACAGGGGGTACTGCTCGGTGGCAGAGTGGTTGCCTAGCATGCAACCTAGGTTCAAGCCCTTGTAACTGCCAAGAAAGGGGAGAAGGAAGGAGGAGGAAAAGGAAGGAAAGAATGAGAGAAAGATGGAAGAGAGAAAGAAAAGATTTGGGTAAGAAAATGTATTATAAAGTTTAGAGGGTTGTTTTGTTTTTAAAGCCTGATTTTTAAAACGTTCTGCTTGCTGAAATCTAAAACCAATGATCATTGGGAAGAAAATGGTTAACAAAATCCAAAATGTGGATCCACGAAGTGTCTGCCTCTGGGAGGAGAGACTAGAATAAAGTCAAATGGGAAGGAGACTCGGCTGCCCTCTGGTCCTTTTCAAGTGTAGTAAATTTAGGACATACATTTCTTCCCTAAGGATCAAATATTCTTAAAAATAAAGCTGTCCAAATGTAACAGTAACTCTTACAGGACTAATGCTAAATGCCTCAGGAGCCTTAGAATAGCAGTAGCGGGGACTCTGGGAAACACACGGTTCCTGCTAGACAGAGCTTGCTCATGGGCTGTGGATTCCCTGTCCTTTTTATGGTCAGGTTATAAGGAAGGTCTCGGCCAGGGAAGTAGGTGCTCCTACTGCTGGTTGCCATGTCTGCCTACTCAATATTCTGGGTACAGTTTTGGGGGAAATTCATTTGTTTCACGTAACTGACAAAACACCATTTTTTTTCAGGGGGAAGAACATTGCTACTGTTTTGGGACACTGGGGATCAAATTGAGTACCCTGCATCTAATGTCTAAGTTTTCTACCATCCCAGGCATAGGAACATTACTTTTTACACAGTCCCAAGGATATTTTGACAAAACAGAACAAATGTCTGTCTGCATCCTAAATTCCTGCAGACACGGGACCTTATATGGAAAGGGAAACTCTGTAGATGTGACTGTCTTGTAACGGACAAATGATCCTGAATATCCAGGTGGCCTGATAGAATAATCATGAGAGTTCTTAGAACTGAGGAAGGAGGCTGAAAAAGAGCAAAATGAGGGGGGAATGATAGACAGAGGGATGTAACATGAGAGGATCCCAACTCAAGTTCTTGGCTTTGAAAATGGGGAAGGGGCCATAAGCAAGGGGTGCAGAGACCTCTAAAAACCAAAAAGGGCAGCAAAACTCTAGGCAAATTCTACCCCTAACCGAGGGTCAGGCTGAATTAGGCAACCTCAAAGCAGGCAGGAATTTCCCATGATGCTGAGTCATGAGATGAAGTCCGTAAGTGCAGACAGTCGATGAGGTTGTCTCTTGTTTTCCCCCAGCATCTTGGCATGATAGTCTGATTTTTTTTTCCAAGTACAGTATGGGGCGCTGTTGACCTCAGAAATAGTATTCCTCTCGAATGGGGACATAACCCTAAAGGGTACAGTTAGAACGGAAGCTCCTGGGGATGAGGAGACGGCTCAGTCTTTAAAGCATGAGATGAGTTTGAATGCCAGCACCCACGTAAAGAAGCTGGGTGTGGCAGCAAACCCTTGTAATCCCAGTGCAGAGGAGGCTGAGATGGGCAGATCCCTGGAGCTCGCTGGATAACCAACCTAGGCTATTTGGCAACTTCTGGGCCAGTGAGAGACCTTGTATGGTGGTTTGAATAAGAAATTGAGTCCTTAATAGGCTCATTTATTCAAACGCTTGGTCCAGTTGATGGAGCTGTTTGCAGGGGGTCATGGAACCTTTAGAAAGCGGGGCCTTGCTTTAGAAAGGTGGCCTTCGAGAGTTCATAGATTTTCTCTGTGTCTGCTTTGCAGCTGAAGATGTGATCTCTCAGCTTCCTGCTATGGCCATCTGCTGCCATGCCTCCCTGCAGCTTATGAACTCTCTCTACAGAGCCGTAAGCCCAAATAAGCATTTTCTTCCATAGGTTGCTTTTGGTAGGAGTGGGATGTTGCTGCAAAGAACCTGACCATGTGGCTTTTATGCTTTGAACTGTTTTGTGGGAAAAAAAATGGAAGATTTGGGAGCTCTGACCTGGAAAAGCCATGGTCTGCACTTGTGGTGGGTAATCTTGGTTGTCAATGTGATATACCCGGGAAGAGGAAGCCTCAGTTGAAGAATCGCCTCCATCAGATTGGCCCGTGGGTATGTCTGTGGGGCATTATCTTGATTAATGGTTGATGTGGGAGTGCCAAGCCCACTATTGGCAGTGCCACCCCCGGGCAGGTGATCTTGGATTGTGTAAGAAGATGAGATAAGAGTGAGCAGAGGAAGCAGTCAGTAAGCAGTGTTTCTCTGTGGTCTCCGCTTTGGCTTCTGCCTCCAGGTTCTGCCTTGAGTCCCTGCCTTGGCTTCCTCTGATGACAGGCTGTAAACTGCACGCTGAAATGGGCCCTTTTCTCCCCAAATTGATTTTGTCAATGCTGTATGGCAGCAGCTGGAAGCATACTTGGACACCTTTGTTCGAATTTCTAAAGGTCTTATTAATAGAAAACCCAGAAGCCAGGTATTAGGGTAAATACTGAAAGATCAGAGAGACAAAGGAACAAGCCACAGCCACTTCCTACCTCTAGAACTCCTCAGCCTGAAAAGGCTCAGCCAATAGGCTTCTGGCTGAATGAGCTTCCTCAGCCGAAAAGGCTTCCTGTCTCCTCGTGCCTCATATACCTTTCTCCACCCAGCCATGTCACTTCTTGTCTCAACCTTCCTAGTACTGAGATTAAAGGTATGTGACTCTCAAGTACTGGGATTAAGGGTGTGTGCCACCACTGTCTGGCCTCTATGTCTAATCTAGTGGCTTGTTCTGTCCTCCGATCTTCAGGTAAATTTTATTAGAGTACACAATATATCACCACATTCAGTATCAAAAGATAAGGGCTGGGGTCAGCGAGCTTGCTCTGTAGGTAAGGGTGCTTGCTGAAGGCCGATGACTTCAGTTCAACTCCTAGAACCCACATGGTGGAAGAGAGAACTTGACTCCTACTAACAGTCTGACCTCCACACTCACACCATGACACATGCATGTGCAAGCACACACAAAAGAAATAGTTGGAAATGTAAAAAAAAAAAAAAAATTAGAAAAGGGGAGTTTTTCTAAGGAATGACACCCAAGGTTGACCTCTGCTCTTTACACACATTTGCACATGTATGCACACTCACACATGCATGCATGTGCATGTGCACAAACAAATATGCCCACAAACACACACAAAATTTTAAACAAGAAAGAAATGGAATCTAGTACAGATCCACATAAATGAATATAACCATATACTGAATTAAATAGCTAGGAATTGAACATATAGGGATGTTAGGAATTCAGCTGTTGCCAACCATGCAGGAGATTGTTTTTCTTCGAAGATTTCAATCAGGTTTGGCACTTTTAACTCCACCCTACCAAGTTAGGACATTTACTCAACTGATTACCCTCTTCTCTCAGAGTGACAACACCCAGGATCCTAAGGATCTGATTTGAATGGAAGACTGACATCATTATAATAGAACAAAGTATCTGTGTCCATGTCAAACATCTGGTTGGTAAAGTCTGCTGTGATTTGGGAGATGTCCATGGCCTTTGAGGTTTCCAAAAGGAATTCATGAAACAGGAAATTTCTGGACTTCAGAAACTATGAACCAAAGCAGACCTTTCTTCTTCTTAAGCGAACGTCTCCAGTGTTTTGTCACAGCAGAAAGCTGTGCTTAGCACAGCGCCATGTTCCGGGGAAAACCTTTCTATTTTCTCAGTGCCTTTTGCAAATGACAACAAAATATTTTCTTTTGTGAGTATGGGTGTATGTGTGTTTGTGTACATGTTTATGAGCGTAAGTAGTGCACGTGTGTGTGCATGCTTGTGAAGGTCAAAGGACAACCTCAGGTGTCATTCTTCAGACGTTGTCCACATTTTTTTTTTGAGACAGGTTTCTTAATGACCTAGACCTCACTAAGTAGACTTGACTGACTGGCCAGGGAGCCCTGGGCATCTACCTGTCTCTCCCTCCCCAGTACTGGGATTACAAGCTGATGCCACTATGCCCAGCTTTTTATTTGGGTTCTGAGAATTGAATTCAGGTCTTCATGCATGCAAGCATTTTACCAAATGAGCCATCTCCTCATCCCCAAATGTTTCTGTCTGAAGTTGAAACTTTAAACTTACCACATAGAAAGTCATTATCCTCATGAGGATGAATAAAGAATATCATACTCTCTTTTATGCCCTTAATAAAAAGTCTCTTAGCTAGTTAATGGATAACTTAAAGCTCTGGTGCTGATGAAATTAATAGAAATGTCAAGCAGCAATGGGCATGATTTCAAAATTGTTGGTCAAGTCTCAGAGGTGAGCACACACTGGTGTCCAGGGTATTTGAACATGATGGTGTATTGCGCCACTTTATTTGCCAAGAAAATAAGCCAGATATATCAAAGCTAAATGTAGCATGCACATCGTACATCAGTGAGCCTCAAGGTTTTGTACCTATGTCAGATGTCTGATTAGTACAGTCTACCATGGTTTTGGAGATGTCCATGGCCTTTGATGTTTCCAAAAGGAATTTATGAAGTAGGAATTTCTGATAGTATCGGTGTACCCCGATGCATTGGAAGGTGTCCACAATTATCTTCAAGGAAAATGACTTGTTAGCCAACCCCTGCATGACTTCACCCGTGGACTGAAAGAGCATGTGTGATCTTGAAGTGGATGGCTATGGTTGATAGAGACGCTATTTTAATACTTCTCCAATCCAAGCTATAAATCTTTTGACTCTTTTCCAAGACATGTGGTTTCAACATTGTGTGTGGATCCCTTTCCTGAGGAGTATTATAAGCAGCTTTGAGAGATGTACAAAAACAAAGTGTGTGTGTGTGTGTGTGTGTGTGTGTGTGTGTGTGTGTGTGTTGAAGCAAAGCTGTGTTTTGGTAACGTTCCAACCGAAAATATCTACCTTGCCTGACATGCTGAGAAGATGAAAGCTTTTGTCAGATTCTTGTTTCCACTGGGAGGGTCTGGGCCACAAGAGAACACCATGGCTTTGTAGCTGATGATGCTTGTGAATGCAGAGACAAAGACACAGACACCTTAGGTTTTTTCCTGACAGTTTCCCAGCTGAATATGAGCCTACAGAGAAAGTAGATGTCAAGCTCCACCCCCTTCATTACTGTCTGCAGGGGATGGGTCTTTTGCCAAACCCTGGTAATGATGGCTGGGCTTGCCCTCCATGACCATGCAGAATTACTTCCCTTGACACCTGCACATTTGAAGTAAAATGACACTACTTTTGTTTGTTTTTATTTGTGTGCGTATGTGGTATATGTTTGTGTATAGTGTATGCATGTGCACGGGTTTGTGTGGCTGAGTGCACATGTTCCTCCATCAATCT
Organism: Peromyscus eremicus; assembly: GCF_949786415.1. Taxonomy (NCBI): domain Eukaryota; kingdom Metazoa; phylum Chordata; class Mammalia; order Rodentia; family Cricetidae; genus Peromyscus; species Peromyscus eremicus. The sequence goes on along the minus strand of NC_081431.1, from coordinate 17,902,172 downwards.
TCACTTTATTTCTGAGGTCTCTTGATGAACCTGGTTCAGAGATTCAGCAGGCTGGCTAGCCAATGAGCCCTAGAGATCCTCCTATCTCTGCTCCCTCCTACCTTCAGTACACAGGGATTACAGATGGGCACCACCATGCCCAGATTTTATCTAGGGAACTCAGAAACTCATGCTTACACGACAAGCACTTTGCCAACTGAACCATTTCCTCAGTCCCTGAGCACCATTTTTAAAGGAAAATAATTATCAAAGTTAACTGAAAGGTGAAATTTTTTTTAAAAGACATTTTTTTCTAAGGCTCACCCATGAATTCCCATGCAATCCTACTGTATTCATTTGCTTCCTTGTCTTTTCTCCACTAGACTGAATTCCTGTGTCCCTACCAGAGTCAATGGCTTCTCATAATAACCATGTAAGGTAGAAATTCCTCAGCCAGGGTGGTGGTGGCGCATGCCTTTAATCCCAGCACTTAAGAGGCAGAAGCAGGCAGATTTCTGACTTCAAGGCCAGCCTCATCTACAAAGCGAGTTCTAGGACAGCCAGAGCTAGACAGAGAAACCCTGTCTCAAAAAAAAAAAAAAAAAAAAAAAAACAAGCAAAAAACAAAACAAAAAAGGTAGAAATTCCTCAGTCTGCCTTGCACACATCCTATCTAACTCTCAGAGTAATTAATAAGCAGTACCAGCTTCATGATACATGCTTATTAGAATTTGTTGACAGAATGAATGAGCGCGGGCATGAGAAAAACAACTTGTCCACTTAGCTCTACCACCAGCCAGGGAAGGATCCTTGATAGAGACATTCCAATCGACCTGCTGAGTTAGTCTTTATGTTGCCCATAAAGCCTATCACATCCAAACTCCAGACTGATGAATTTGGAACCAGGGTGCCTGAGTTCAGATTCTATGTGACTTTTTAACTTATACATTGATTCTGTAAGCACTGGTAACTTGTATATTTATTCCCATTCATGGTGTCAGGATTATTAGTTACCCCCTCTGAACTTTGGTTAACTCATCTGCTACATGAAAACATTAATATGAATTTCACAAAATAACACAAATATTAGAGGTTAGAAGCTATCTAGGTTCACTCTATCACATTGTTCTATACACAGAAGGTGTTGATAAAATTTAAATGCATATTCAAGATCATCTCACTCCCTTCACTCTGACTATATTCATCAATCAACATTGTCATGCTAATTTAATCCTTCGAGAAAATTTTGATTTGAAATGAAAAGAACAAAGGAATTGATGTATGGTCCTCATTTTAGTCAATACATGCCTCCAAATATGTGTTTGGCCCGGGGAAGACGGCTCAGTAGGTAAAAGACTCACTGTGCAAGCATTGGAACCTGAGCTTGGATCCCCAGAATGCATACAGAAAGCTGTGCACATAGAGAGACATCTGAAACCCAAGCCTTCCTATCGGGAAGCAAGAGATGGCACTAGGAGGTCCTCAGAAGCTCTGGAGCTAGACAGACCATCATATTCAGGAGGAAACAACCAAGATACCCTTCCTCCATCAAGAGAGAAGGCAAGGACACGTTCAAGGTTCTCCATCTTCACACCTGAGCTGTGGCAGGTGCTAATGTGCACACACACACACACACACACACACACACACACACACCCATTACACATTCACAAACAAAAATAAGATTAAAATCTTTAAAAGATTCACTTGTTTGTTTGTTTGAGACAGGATTTCACTAGACCAAGCTAATCTGGAATTCGTTGTATTGCACAAGCTGGCTTCAAATTGGCCATTTTTCTGTCTTGTTTTCCAAACATGGGGATTATAAGTATAAATACTGCCATGGCTGACCTTAAAACACCACTTTGGGGGAGTGGGTGGCAAAGCCAACCGCAACTCTATTTTAGGAGAGACAATTAAGTTGGGTTTTGGTGAAAACATGAGCCCAGGTATCCCAGGCAGGAGACCTCTCCCGATCGTGGACTGAAGCTTCAGGTGAGCCCCTTTCTGCACTAACCCAAAGAGCTGTCCCCCGATAGGCCCCAGGGCTTGAATAAAGATGCAGGAGGGAAACAGGCTTGGGGGACTTGCTGTGAACCTTCTTTTGGAGAAGACATCAAAGATTAGATGCCTGTGGTGACTCTCTCTTAATCATCTTCAGAACCATGGCCTTGGTATTGCAGATCTTCCAGCAGAACTGAAGCTGAGATGGAAAGAACTCATGCCATCACTGGAGCCTGGTCTCCTGGGGCCCCTGGATACAGAGATTGACCCTCCTGAGTAACCGTCAGTGATGTTCATATGGAATCCCAAGTTCTGCATCCCAGACTCCCCCAGCTCTCTTGGCCTCCAGCAACCTGCAGTAGGTGGTAATCTCTTTGTCCATAACCATCTTGAAGTTCACAAGCCCACAGTACTCACGCAGCTCTGGCCAAGGACCTGCTTGGCCTGTAGACTCTAGCTTGGTCAGATTGGCTTTTCCATCCTTAATGACCAGCTCCGCACACTCTGCTTAGCATCAGTAATGGAAGCCTTCAGACATGGCCTTGGAGGGCCTTGATCTCTGCTGCAAATGGCTGATGATTCATCTTGGAGAACTCTTAAGTCACCCCTGTGCTTCCCAGCCAGTATCTGTTGATCCTCATGTTTGACCCAGTAAATGCTCTCAGCCTCAACCTAGCTACTTGCTGTTGGGATCTCTTCATACTAGTCATAGACTGTGGCCATGATGTTATCCATGTTCAGGTAGCAGCTGTTGTCTGTGGACAGAACCATAGCCATTTCCAGGCTCTGGGACTGTGGCACGCACATCTCCTCTAAGTGGGTCTTCAAGAGGAAAGTCATTAGTGTTTTCAGACCCAACTCCAGCTCCATTTTGTTTGTGTAGACCTCTTCCTCATCTTTCCCGATGAGGACAAATTCATTCTCCATCTCTGTCTGTTTGATCTCATCCTTCTATTAATTCTTAGAGTTTTCTAAGCCAGCATGTTACCAAGCTCCACCTCCAGCTTCAGCTTCTTCTGGCCCAAGGTGTCCAACTACCAACTTAGGCTATTGATGTAGCTTTTACATTTGTTAGCCCTGTTGCTTCAAGCAACTTTATGCTGCTGCAGGAGGTCCCACTTGTTTTCTAGTATCTTGTTCTGCTGCTGAGGGTGAAGGAGAGGTGCTGGGGATGTCTTTCTGTATGCTGTGAATGTGTTGCTCTGATTGATAAATAAAACGCTGATTGGCCAGTAGCCAGGCAGGAAGTATAGTATAGGCGGGATAAGCAGAGAGGAGAATGCTGGGAAGTGGAAGGCTGAGTCAGGAGACACTGCCAGCTACCGCCGCCATGAAAAGCAAGATGTAAAGTACCGGTAAGCCACAAGCTACATGGCAACTTATAGATTAATAAAAATGGGTTAATTTAAGATATAAGAAATAGGCAACAAGAAGCCTGCCATGGCCATACAGTTTATAAGTAATATAAGTCTCTGTGTTTACTTGGTCTGAGCGGCTGCAGGCCCAAGCGGGACTGGAGAAAACTCCAACTACAGAAGGGAACTTCTTGTTGAGGGTCCTGATCTTTTCCTTCTCCTGGGTGTGCATGGCCTAGATATTGGAGTCCATGTCTAGCTCCAAGGAACACAGCAATTTCTGGTTCACCATGACCATAACACACTGGCCCTGATATAGCCACTGTCCAGGCCCATGCTGGTGTTCAAGCTCCTCCAGAAGCTCAAGCCCACCTAAGGGAGCTGATAAGTTCACCAGGCACACTCATATAGGGGTTGGTGACTCTGGGGCCAAAGGTAGATACTTTGTAGGACTTGGGTCACCCTGATGGTTGGGGTGAAAGTGTGGGCTGAAGACAGAGGTCTGAGAAGTGGGCAGCCATCTGCTTCTAAGCTGTGGAAAATCACTTCTAAGTGTGTACACAGGTGTTGCCCCTTGATTCTTAAGAGTCACTTTCCATAGGCCATTGTTCCTGTGTGAACTAATATAATATAACCCGTTCTCTTGACCTGTAAAGCTACATAAGAACCAGGCCCAGATCTATGATGACCATGTCGAAAGCATATGCCTTCAGAGGTGCAGACTCAACCCATCAGGTAGTATTCTCCCTCATCCTTAACTCTGCGCGCCTTAGCCCTAAAAAAGCAGATTAGAACTTGACTAGTGTTCAAAACCACAGAGTAGACATGGCAAGATCTCTGTGTAGAGTAAGCCATGCGGTGACTTCCCTCAATTTATTTATTCTTTTGCGTGAAATTCCCTGAGTATCAGTCATGTGCTAACCTCTGTCTTGGGTCCTTGTAAACATGGGAAGTGCCCTGGACCAATTCATACTCTAAAACACACTTGAACAAACTGAGGTTTTAACTATTTGAAGGAATGGTTGGCTCTCTGCCTCATTTATTGATAGCCTTTGTGGAATCCTCCAAACAAAAATGGGTCCAAAGTGAGAGGCAGTGGGAACTGGCAGGCATGTAGTTGTGCTAGTCAACTTTCCACCACTGTGACTACCTGGGATCACCAACTTAAAGAGGGAGAGATTTGTGTTATCCCAGCTTTGGGGGCCTCAGTCCATGATCAGTTGGCTCCATTACTTTGGTGTCTTGTCATACAGAGTCCCATGCCAAGAGTGGATGGTGAACCCAAACTACTTAGTTCACTATGGTTGTGAGACCCAAAAAAAAACCATGAGCACAAGGGTCTGTGGTCCCACAATCCCCTTTAAGGGCTTGCCCCCAATGGGCTTACCTCCTCTCACTGTGTCACATCTCTTAAAGGCCTGCCACCTCCTGATAGTGTCTAGCCTAGTGACTGGACCCCTTAACACATAGCCTTGGAGGATGTTTAAGATCCAAGCCTCACCCACAGACATATATGCATGTACACATCATGTGACTTTTTAAGCCCTGGACCAATTCATTACAGCATTAGGTTGACTTACTATAATGCGGTTCTGAGAGGTAAGTTCAGGATACAAGATGGAAGCATCACCCTGCTGTCTGATCTACACGACTGTGTTATTGAATCCTTTGTTTGGAAAATGTGCATATTTAACTCATCAATCCATTCACTTTCTTGACAAGTGTTTGTTGAGAGCCTGGCATGTGCCAAGAATTGTTCTAGGTTCTAGGAATGAGTGGGCACCACTGATTCACAGGGCTCCCATCAATCTCAACCCAGCTTCAACTTCACTTCCCAAAACAGGCTGTACCCTGATATGGGGGTACCTCTGACCTCAGTTCTGCATTACCTATCAGCTTAAATAAAAAGTTATTACCATGAAACTTGCAAAAAAAATTGTGTGCACAAATTCCCATGATTATAACTGAATATTCTGTTGTAACCAATACCCAGATCAATAAGCTAATGTTACCAGCACCCCGGAAGTCTCTCTTAGAACACCAGCTCTCACTTCCCAATAAGGGTCACCACTATCCCACCTTTTGGAAGCACAGCTTTAACTGTTTCACATCTACATAAATGGAGTCATAATGCTTTTATCTCTAGGCATTTATAACATGCTGTCTGGGTAGTTGTTTTCTATAAGTTTGTGTGTCTTCAGAGACCCAAACTGAATTCCCTAATTAACTTCCTGGCAGAGGAGAATGGACTCTGCAACAGTACCTGTGATCAAATATATTAAACTTGATGTGCCTGGATCGTTCAGTTGACCTGAGCCCAGGAGGATGTAGATTTAAGACTTTACTGTGAACTTGGCTGAAATGAGGATCCCATTTTCTACTCTAGTCAACATTCCAAAAGATGTGTGTGTGTGTGAGTGTGTGAGTGTATGTGTGTGTGAGAGAGCATGTGTGAGTATGTGTATGAGTGTGTGTGTGTATGTGTGTGTGAGAGCACGTGTGAGTATGTGTATGAGTGTGTGTGTGTGTATGTGTGTGAGTGTATGTATGTGTGTGTGTGACTATGTGAGTGTATGTGTGTGGTGTGTGAGAGCATGTGTGAGTGTGTGTATATGGGTATGTGAGTGTATATGTATATGACTATGCGAGTATATGTGTGTGTGAGTATGTGTGTGTGTGTGTGTGTGTGTGTCAAATTTTTCTGTGTCAACCTAACAATATCTAAATAAGCCAGGATTTCTGAAACAGTGCATGAATGAAAACATAAGCCCCATCTTAATTATATTAATGTAGCTTCTCCGGACTGGAGTTGACATACTGTTGCCCTTCAAGGTAGCTAGCTAACCACATAACTTCTCTCTGGTGACATCATTGATTGATAGAGGATCCTATCAATCTGATCAAAGGGTCCTATCAGTGGCCACATGGCAAGAAGGTCTCTTTCTACCTAGCCTAGGAAATTCTGAACTACCATAACGCTATTCAAAGATTCTTATGCCCATGACCGACAGTGTTTCTTTTTTGTTTGTTCAACAGGTGACTGCTACTAACTCTGTAAAAGCCAGGCAAGCGGCATGCCGCTCTTCTGACAATATTTTTCTATATCACTTCCCTTCACTTTCAGCCACGTTAGAAGCTTCCCTCATCCCTGGTATTCTGGCTGTCACTGACCTTCACGGTGCACTCAGCTCCACAGCAAATGGGTTGTTCTGAGACACAGGGAAAGGAGGCTTTGAAAGGCAGCTTCCTAATGGAACCATTCTGGGAAACATTGACCTGAGAAAATGGCCCTCAGTATTCACTGTGGATTTCCAACTCCAAATAGCCACAAACAAACCCTGTGAAATCACCTCAGGGCAAGCTCCTTAAAGGGCCTATAGGGAGCAGGAAGGCAGAGGGTGAACAATGGAAAAGTCACAGACACCAGCAGCCAGGAGGCCAGCAGTTTCTAGCTGTGGAGGCCAGAGCTTGGGTTCTACTCATCTTTGGAGTCACATCCGAGACCCTCTGCTTACTGCTGCAATTATTACCTTCATTGTTACCAGCTCAGGTCTAACACCCTGAACCAGACACCCCACGTTCTAGATCAGTTATCCATCTGCTGGCTCTCCCTTACTAACCCATTTAGGACTTTATTTATGACAGGCAAGACACTGAGGCTGTCACTCCGAGATTCACAGTGTCATTTCTACTCTGCCTCGTGCTTTTGCTGGACACCGGTACTCCTTTCCATCATTCCTAAGGAGACAGATGGTAAGGATGTCTTAAGCAGGAACACTAGTGACCAGACTAGACCTCTAGCATGTCACCTCATCTCTTCTTGCTTCTCCTGGTTCCAGTTGCCCTGTTTTACCTACCAGGTAAACTACAGCAGTGTGGCAAGCCCTGGACAGATTCAGAAACATGTAGGCTTCTCAATTGCTTTAGTTGAGAAGGTGATCATTAGGGGTTTGTGAACAGTGCCAAAGAGTGGTCTGCCCATCTTCGTTTGTTGCCATGACAGCCACTAACAGCTTCTCCAGTTGGAGACAAGGATGTTCTGCAATATAAACAAAGAGTTGGAAAAGTATGTTTTCTTGACCCTCTGCAGGAAATCCTGCCCAACACAGACAAGAATGCAGCACTTCCTGGACTCCAGTAGCTCTGTGTGTGTAGATGTAACCAACCGTCTTATTAAATAAGAAACACAGAGCCGATTCAGAGAAGCAAGCCAAGAGGTCAGAACTAAGAGCCTTACCCTTCCTGCTTCAGCGATCCTGCTTCAGCCAAGAGAGCTCTTCGAAAAAGGACCTACTACCTGTGTGTATGTCTTTATATAGTCTAGCTGTTCTGCCTTCTCATTGGTTGTAAACCTAAACATGTGACTGCCTTTTCACTGCCTGTATGTACCGCCCTCTAGGTCCTTAAAGGCGTGTGCCACCACCGCCACACACTTGCTATGGCTCTAATAGCTCTGACCCCCAGGCAACTTTATTTATTAACATACAATTAAAATCACACTTCAGTACAAGTAAAATACCACCACATGTGTGTTTGCAAGGGTGGGCTTGAGTTAGCCTGGAAAAGATACCCACACTCTCTGACCAAGAAAGCTGGAGGGCTGCAGAGTTGGCTCAGCTGGGAAAGTGTTTGTTGCACGAGGATCTGAGTTCAGGTCCATAGTACCCACTTAAAGCTGGGCACAGTGCCCAGGGACTGTAACCTCAGAGCCTGGAAGCTTGGAGACAGGCAGATCCCCAGAGATCATTGGCCAGGCAGTCTAAATGAATGAGCTCTAGGTTCAATGAGAGACCCTGCCTAAAAAAATAAGATGAAAAGTGACAAAAGGAAGAAAACACTCAGTGTTGACTTTTGCCCTCCACACGCATACATGTACACATGCACGCATCAATATGAACATGTAGACATAAATGTGTCACACAATACAATGCCCGCACAGCAGAGGGGGAGGCATAAGAGCAAGCTGAAAAGTCATCACCAGGTCCAAAAGTGCTTGTATGAAGTAAAAACCCAACATAAATTTGTTGTGTGTGTATTAAGCTAAACTAGAAGAGAAACTCAGACTTGGAACTTTTCACCTATTTTCTTTGCCTGGTTTTCAGTCTCTTACTGAATGTCCACTTACTAAGAGCCACTTAAAAAGATGCTATGTTACAGAGATGGGATAGTTGAGTGCTGTCTCATGAGGTTAGGAACATATGATTGCTCAACACATGTACACTAAGAGCCATGACTCTAAGACAAAAACAATTCAAGCTATGCCTCCTGACCATGGGCTCTGGTGGCAGTCACAAGGAACAGGCAACACACAACTGTCCTGCTCTGCGCTGGTGGGCCTCTTAGGTGGTGACATGTGGAACAGCAAGGGTGACCGTGAACAAAAGTAATGAGAGAAACGTCTGTCTCCCCGCTACTTTCTTTCCCAGCCAAATGACACAATTCCTATTTTATGCAAGTGAGCTCCCCAATTTTGATGCTGCTTTTCCCTCTTCCTGAATCTGTCAATCATCTTTCCTTGACTCATATTTTATGATGGTTCAAAATCAAAGAAGACAACGGTGACAAAATGCACACATCTTCCTGACACCATGAGATTAGAAAGAGAGGGAGAGAGGAGGAGAAGGAGGAAGTGGAAGAAGGAAGGGAGGAAGAAGAGAAGGGAGAGAAGAAGGAGGAGGAAGAGGATAAGGAGGAATAAGAAGAGAAGGGAGAGGAAGAAGAAGAGGAGGAGGAGGAAGAAAAAGGAGAGGAAGAGAAAGAAGAGGAGAAGGAAGAGGAAGAAGGAGAGGAGGAGAAAGAAGAGGAGGAGGAAGAGGAAGGAGAGGAGGAGAAAGAAGAGTAAAAGGAGGAGAAGGAGGAAGAAGAGGAGAAGGAGGAGAAGGAGGAAGAAGAGAAGGAGGAGAAGGAGGAGGAGGAAAGTAGTAGGTGTCACATGAATGCAGGGATTCTTTTACTGATGTGGAAGAAACCCAGCGCCTCATAAGGACTTAGCATGTTGTACTGGCTGGATTTTTATCAACTTGACACAGTCCACAGTCATCTGAGAGGAGGGAATGTCAATAGAGAAAATGCCTCCAGAAGACTTGGCTGCAGGTAAGCCTGTGGGGGCATTTTTCTGATTATTGATGGACATAGGAGGGCCTAGACCCTTGTGAGCGGTGCTACCCCCAAGCAGGAGGTCCTGTAGGGTATGAGAAACCAAACTGAATAAGTCACAAAGAGCAAGCCAGTAAGCAGCGTTCTCCCACAGCCTCTGCATCAGTTTCTTTCTCCAGGTTCCTGCCTTGAGTTCCTGCCTTGACTTTCTTCAGTGATAGACTGTGATATAGAAGTGTAAGATGAAATAAACCCTTTTCTCAACATGTTACTTCTGATCAAGTTGTGTTTTATCACAACAAGTAATAGGAGAGCTAAAACACACATACAATGAATATCTCTCATGCAAAGAAAAATGTGCCATTTACACTCTAAATTACACTGTAATCTATAGCATTTTAAAACTGGGGACACTCTCCCTTGTCTAATGCAAGGGGAAGAAAAATCCTACAAGTGGTTATTGTTAGTGTGAAATAGAGTAGAAGTTGATTCTAGGTCAGAGTGCCCCAAGGGTTATATAACAGCCATCAAGGAGCCCTGAAGTTTAAATGGCTGTGACTCCAGCAAATGTGAATGGTAAGGGAATTAGCACTTCCTAGATGAGAGTTGGGAAAACAGGAGGAAATAGAGATGTTTCGTTTTCCAAATGACAACAGGAAAGGGTTGCTGATTAAGAAAGGTGAATGGAATGCATTGTTTCAGCAAAGGGCCAAAGGATACATGCATTCTTTTTGAATGCTACAGGGGTGGCTTAGGGGAGCTTGTTCCTGGTGCCCACTCTTGATTCACTCCTGCAGCTTTTAAGGGGGTAGGTGCTTAGCTGATGTTTATGTGGTCCTTCCTAGAGACAAGAGGACTGAGTATCTAAGAGGTCCATCCTTCACTTTCTGGGGGTTATCGCACTTGGTACAGATCCTTCTGTGGCTGTTTAATCTCATCACGGTGCAAAGTTTGACCTCTACAATGAATTGAAAAATCCCTCAAGGGATGAAAACTTCAGAACTTATAGATTCAGAGGACCCTGCGAGTCCCAGTTCCTGCTGCTTCACCTTGCCTCTTGCATGGTTTCTGTGCATGGGACCCATCTGTAAAAGAGAGCGGGCCTGGGGATCTTCCCTCACGCACCCTTCCTTCAAGGATATTTCCTGTCCCCCTTGCTTCCTTTGGTTTTATCATTCATCTTGCCATTTTTATACCTACATAGTCCTCCTTCATCCCAAGACCAAACTCTCACTTACTTTTGGTTATTTTTTAAGAGCTAATTCTTTTCCAGATTGCAAAGGTTTACCCTTTCCTGATGCCGAGGTTAGCCCATTCAAGATGTCTTTATTATATTGACATGTGAGGGCTCAGCTTCATGTTTATATTTGCCAGTGAAATCAAATCATTCTCTCTCCCTCTTTCCTTCCCCCCTCCTTTGCCCCCTCCCTCCCTCCCTCCTTCTTCTTCCAGTTCAAAATGGCTATCAAGAATTTTGAACTAAATATTGTACATCAGTTGATTGAATGCCCCATCTACCCTGCTTCATTTTTTTCTCTTTTTAAATTAATGAACATTAAAGTAAGACTTAGATCAGGAAAATATAAATTCTTGTCATTTAAGTAATACCATAGCTAAAATCCCATTAACAACTTTCCGCATTCACACAGCCTAAGTTTTACATTTTAATTGATGGGTTTTTGAGTGTCTATTTTTATTTTTAATTTTGGACCACAGTTCAGTTCTCCGAGTGTATATTATTCCTCAAATTTGTGTTAAGGAAATGACTTGACAGGAAGACAAACTTAAGTTTCAAATTCAAACCTTAAAATATTTTGAACAATTTAACCCAGAAATTTGAGGCGTTAAAGATTACTATGCAGGAGCCATAAAATACTGAAAGAAATACAGTTTTTGAATATGCAGATTGCCACCATGAAATAGTGAAAGGAAAGAGGCAAAAAAATAGCTATGGGAAATGAAACACTTGTGGAAACATCTGAACCGAGCTGAACTATTCACAAAGTGGCTTGTTGGAGACCCATAGGAGCAGGTCAAGGCTGCAGATTCATCACGTTTCCATTGAGAATGGGGTCTAATAGCCTTCCCTTTGAATGAAGGTTTGCCTTACAGACTAAATTCTGTCAATGAGAGTAAGACAAAAGCTGTGCACAGTGCCTCCCAGCACTCAGGAAGCTGAGGCACCAGGATCACAGATTTAGGATCACCTTGGACTTCACAGTGAGTCAAGCTAAGTAACTTCTGAGGAGCGGTAAGAAGGGTGATGCAGCTTCTACCTGGCCCTCTCACCTTGGATACGTATCCTGGGAACCCAGGAGCCATGATGTGAGGAAGCCCAATTCACACAGAGATGCTGTATGTAGATGATCCTGGAGAGACTTGAGGTCCCAAACTTTTTGTTGGGTTTACTTGAATGAAGAGAGATGCTCGCTCAGATACTCAGACACACAAAGGACTCTGGGAAAGAAGGACATTTTTCTGCTTGCAGATCTCAGAAGACATGTCACACCATGGGGGGTCACACAAGCGTGCATCAGTGTGGGTCAGGAAGCAAGGGGATGGGATGGAGAAAAGACCTTTAACGTGGTTTTGTCTAGAAGCATCATGGGAGGCTTAGACTTAGGATCTTAAATTTGGCTTATGTGTGTAATTTAAGAGCCTTTAGAAAATAAAGACCATTTTAGCTGTCTGGTGCCTTCATCTATGGTGATGCTGGCAGTAAACAGTGGCCCAGCCTGAGGGAACCCAATAAAGGGGTGATTGGAGTAAGGACTCACAACAATAGTTGGGTACATCTCGAATCTACCAGCCCTAGGAGGAGTGTTCCTTCAGGCTCGTGAAACCCCAGGTTATTATAGTTTCAGAATAAAAGCTGCTGGCAGTCAAGGCCAACTCCAGATATGTTACTGAAGAAAAACTTTTAGAGGACTGAAACCTCAGCTACTGGAGTCTGGACAAGAGCTGAACACCTGAGATGTGCCTATCCCCCCACAACCCCTCCCAGAGCAGACCACGATAAAAGGTGAATGGTTATAGGTGGTCTTCCGGTGGTGTGTTGAACAGCAGTAGATAACCAGACCACTCTCTGTGTCATAGACAGCTTTCTATCATTATAGGAAATCCTCAAGATGATCAATTTACACAGAGGAAAGGTATAATCTGGCTCACACTTTCAGAGGTTTCATTCCACGATTGATTAATACCCATTACTTTGGGTCTGTAGCACACCATGGCAGAGGAGGAATGGTTGGGGGGGGGTTTACACTCTTTGAGACCATATCTCAATGATTTAAAGCCTACTCATGCCCTCTCTAGGCCTCAACTCTTAAACATTCCATCACCTTATCACCTTCCAATGACACCAGGTTGAGAACTAAGCCTTTATATAGCACATGGGCCCTTGGGGAACATTCAAACCAAATGTTATATTCAGGGAACTGACATTATTGCAGAAATCACTTTCATGTACTAATACTTAAAACATCTTAAAGGTTGAATGTATGTGACTAGTAGGATGCACATAAGAAAGTCTCCCAGATGACATCCTTGTAACAGCTTAATTATGACATTTCTGGAGTGCTTTAAGTGCATAGATGGTCCTGCAAGTCATAACTTCTATTTGAAGCAAATTATCCTCATCAGTTGCTATGTAAATAAAGATGTGCATCTTAGCTAAGAGCCATTAAATGTGAGACCATAGAGACTGACGACACTAAAATTACGAAGCAGCACCTGACGGGACTCCTTCCTTGAGGGCATCATGGATTGTGTTTGTAGGTGGCTAGAGGATATTGAAGTGTCCTTGAAAGAATTTTAGGCTTCAAGTTTCATGCCTTGGTTCACAGAGAGATTGATGAGGCTAGCTCTATACCAAATTAAATGTGTGTGTGTGTGTGTGTGTGTGTGTGTGTGTGTGTGTGTTCTATCCTAAAGAGTGGCCACAAGCCCCTGTATCAGTTACTTTTCAGTTGCTGTGATAAAACACCATGACCAAAGCAACTTCTAACTTCTAGAAGGAAGAATTTATTTTAGCTTACTGTTGCAGAGGGAGAGAGTCCATAATGGTGGGGACATATGGAAGCAGGTGACCTGAGCAGGAAGCTGAGAGATCACATCTTTAAGAGCATGCAGAAACCAGAGAGATTGAACCAGAAGTAGGCCAAGGCTATACATTCTCAAAGCCCACCCCCAGTGATTTCCCCTCCAGCAAGGATCCACCTTCTAAAGGTTCCATAATCTCCCCCAAACAGCACCACCAGCCTGGGACCAAGTGTTTAAATGTATGAGCCTATGCTACAGCCCCACTCGACAATCTGCTTCCTTGAAAGCTAATCTTCTGGCATCCCAGGGCCAGCGTCAGAGATAAACTCGCTCAGTTCCCCACCTAAGAAGAAGGCTCCTTTCTGGAGCTTGTGATATAGGGTAACAGTTATGACATAAATAGCGAGTCTTCAGAGGCTGTACTGGTTTGTTATCTGTGTGCTGTGTGGATAAAAGCCACGATCAAAAGCAACGTGGAGGGAAAAGACTTTATTTCATCTTACCGTCCCTGGCTGAGGGAAGTCAGGGTGTGAACTCAACTCCAGCAGGGCAGGCACTTGAAACAGAAACCGGGGAGGAATGCCACGTATTGACTTGCTCTCAGGTTCATGTTCAGCTATGCTTCTTACAGCGGCCTGTCCCACCAACGATGCCACCACCTAGAGTGGGCTAGCCCCTCCTACATCAATTAGAATCAAGAAAATGGCCCACAGCCACGCCCACAGGCCAATCCAATCCAGGAACTGAACCCCCAAGGGAGAACCTCTCCGCTGACTCTGGGCTGTGTCAAGATGGCGGCTGAAGCTAACCGGAAGAGAGGCTCTGTGGGGTTAGGACCCTCAAATGCCTTACCAGTGTCAGAAAAGGAGGCCCCCATTTTGCACAAGAGGGAGGGTCCACCCCACATGCCTTCCTTCCGCCCTTCTCAGTATCTCCATGCAGGCCCGGTGGTGATATCAGGTGCATGTGTCTCAGATGCCTCTACCAGCTCCTCCCTCTCCAGGTTCCCTGATCCACACCTGGGTCCCATCCCAGCCGTTCTGTGATATAGATAATTTTCTATTTATTTTGAAAAGTGGCTAGCACAAGACCTTGCACATTCCATGTAACTCTCTCCTCTGAGCTATACACCTCAGCCCTGGCCTCTGGATCCCACATAAGAGGGGATTCCTGACATCACCTCAGCCTCTGGGATCCAAAATTATGATGCTCCGGTGGAGAAAACTCAAGCAAGAGCCAAGGAATTTGGAGAATTGGATAGCTCTTCAAAGTCTCTTGGAATTGGGCCAGCTTGACTCAGCATCTCACGAGGCCAGCCTCCTCTGTGGGATGACCCAAGTGGAAACTCCCAATTTTGTCATCTACCGCATTAAAAAGCAACCAGACCAAAGGGGTCCCATGAGAATCCCCAAACAACCCAGGCTGTTGCCAAGATTATAGACTCCTCTCCACACATGGACAGCATGGCCCCATTGATGGAGACAAAAATTACACAGTCATTGAACATGGAGAAGTCAGCTGGTGGCTGTATGGAGCCTTTACCCATACTGGCTAGCATCTTTGGCACAGGAAGGTACTCTACATGCTACCAAAGGAGAATGTAAATACTAACCTAGCTGCAAACCCTGAGATCTGCAATGGTGTCCTGCCTGCAAGGTATGCTTGGGCAATAGTAGACAAAGGTTGTAGGAATAACCAACCAATACCTGCTTTGACTGAAGGCCCACTTCAAGAGATGGAACCCATACCTGACATGGCTTGGGTAACTAAAAAGCTGAGACCTAAAGAACCTAGCAAAAAATGACTCTTAGTGACGTTCTGATGTACTCATAGATCAGTGCCTTGCCCAACCATCATCAGAGAAGCTTCCTCCTGCAGGAGATGGGAACAAATACAGAGACCCACAGTCAGGCACTATGCAGAGAGTAAGAGATCTTGGAACACTCAGCCCTAAATAAGACGTTCCATCAAATCCCTCCCCTCAAAGCTCAGGGAACCCCTTGAGATTTGATCGTGGCTTTTATCACAAGAGGAGGCAGAAAGAGTGTAAGAGCCAGAGGAGTGGGGGACACCAAGAGAACAAGATCCTCTGAATCAACATGGTCAAAGCTCATGTGAACTCACAGAGACTGAGGCAGCATGCACAGGGCCTGCACAGGTCCACACGAGTTGGAACCCTAGAGCTTAAAGAAGCAGACACATGCCCCCGTCCGTAAGCCAGAAACAATTTCCAATTGATAACCAATTACAAATAAAAATTTAGTTTTCTCCAAGGGTTTCACTGGGGAAACAAACTACTCTTAAGGCTTGGCCATGTGCCCAGCAGTAGATGGCCAACAGAAAATAAACTCGAAGTTTATTTGGAAGTTTCTTGTCTCATAATATCCCATCAGGGCATTTTATCTATCTATCTATCTATCTATCTATCTATCTATCTATCTATCTATCTATCTATCTATATACCTATCATCTATCTATTTTAGTTTTTAATTCTTATTTCACATATATCATTTATTTATTTACCCCCTTCTTTTTTACCCTACAGGTTCTCTGCATACATATTATGGCTCCCAGTTTAGTATTTTTATGGGATTCTTGAGTGTACGAATGAGTGGGTCTCTGTGTCTGTATCTGTTTCTTGTGCCTTTTCTTGGGCTTTTTTTCCTCTTCTGTTTGTGTGTTTTGTCCTACTCCAGGGTGTTAGTTTTTGTTTTATCTTATTATATTATATTTTACTATTATCCCATAGAAGGGATATTGTTTTCTAATGAGACAATTAGTGAATCCAGATGGGAAGGGAGGTGGAAGGAATTGGGAGGAATAGCAGAATGGGAAGCCATAATCAGGATGTATTATATGGAAAAAATATTTTCAGTAAAAAGAAAAAAGAACATTTTTTAAAGCAACCAGAAAACAAAACAACAACAAAACCCCACAACTCTCAACATTTTAGGAAATGTAACTTTAAATGCCACAAACCAGAGATTGAAGCCACTGTTGTTCAAATGCTAAGATTCTACCGTTAATGTATTAGGACGTGGTTATTCATGTGTTTGCAAAGAAAACCTCAAATTATCCATGAAGGAAAGCTGTTTGGAGGTATAGAAAGGAAGCTTCCTTCAGTAGAGGCCTCAAACTCTTCTCCCTTTGAGATTCGCACCTGTCCTGTATCCTGCGTGCACACTACCAGGTACTCGCTGTGGATAGAAGAAATGAATAGACAGGATAGAGAAAGACACCATGTCTTTGAAAGGCAGGGGCGTTACTTACACACTCAACCGAAGAGACTGAGGATGATCGATGCTTGTTTTAACACCAAATGCTGGGTCGCAGTCTTCGAGGCAGGATCTACGCTACCAATTAAGTTGCCAGCAGTGGCCAATTGTGCCTGAGTCAGTCTGCTTTGCGACCAACAGCTACCACCCCCCACTACACACACAACACCCTGCCAAGAGAATAACCTTCCCGTTAATTCAATTAAGCTGTTCAGAAATTGGTGTCTTGTTCGATGGGGCCGGTTTCTTCTCTGGGAAGTTGTCAACCGGGGTTCAAGACACTCTGTATTGTGCTGTAGATTGGGGTTTTAGTCGGAGGCCCAGAAAACGTTCCAATGACTGCTTTCTTGACTCTTAAGTTATGATTGCTACCTGTACAGATATTTGAAGAATGTTCTTTCATGCTATTATGGCTGTTTATTATGAGCACAGCATAGGCTAAAATGCAATCTTCCAAACACTAATTTCTGTCTATATTAAATGCAAATGTGAATATATCTAAAAGAACTCATTTAAATGCTCACTAGCACTACACACACAAAAAAAATCCATACTTACAAACCACTTGCTGTAAAGTGTCCAGTCAGCCAAGTAAATGTATGGTCAATACCTGTTTCTCTACCAGCGCCCTTAAAACAAACACTCTCAAAGGAGGAAGACATGGAATGAATAAGTACAAAATCTTGACTTATATCATGTTTTTTAGGCTCAGCTACACAAGGCATTGAGGTGTTATTTATTTATTATTCTAGTTGGGTGTTTTGTTTGTTTGTTTGTTTGCTTGCTTGTCAACTTGATACAACTAGGGTCATCTGGGAAGAGGGAAACTCAACGGAGAAAATGCTACTGTCAGATTGGCCTGTAGGCAAGTCTATAGGGTGTTTTCTGGATTGATAACTGATAATTGATGTGGGAGGGCTCACTCACTGTGGGCAGTGCCACCCTTGGACAGGAGGTCCCGGGTTCGATAAGAAAGCAGGCTGATCAAGCCAGTAAGCAGCACTCCTCTATGGCCTCTGCATCAGTTCCTGCCTCCAGGTTTCTGCCTTGAGTTCCTGCCCTGACTTCTCTTTGTAATGGACTGTTGATCAGAAGATGAAATAAACCCTTTCCTCCCCAGTTGCCTTTGGTAATTGCCTTTATCATGGCAATAGAAAGCCTAACTAAGACATTTATATACATGCACATCTCAAAGGTATGGAGCAGTTTCAGATACTAGTAATAAAAGCATGTGTATAGTAATGTTCCTGACCATTAACAAAAGGGGGAATATTAAGTCAAGACGTTCTTTGGAGGGGCAACAAGATGACTCCGTGGGTAAAGGTACATGCTGCTAAGCCTGGGGACCAGAATTAAATCCCTAGAACACTATGGTAGAGAGATCCCACTCTTGCAAGTGGTCCTCAGACCTCCACACATGCCTTGTTGACTGACATGCCCATATATATACACACACGCACAATAAATACATACACATAAAAATTTTAAGAGGAAAGTTGGGTCGTTTTTTAGCCCTTCTTCAGTGCTCCTCTTTGGCATAGCTGTGTGAGTTCATGGAATCTTCCTTAACCACTCTGCCTCTCTTGCCTCGTTTGCAAAAGATTGAACCTATCTCATTCTAATCTATCTCATACTAATTGAACCTATCTCATTCGAATCAAGAGGCTAATGCCCACACCAGCAGCACATATACTAAAATTAGAGTCAAATGGCTAATGCGAGTCAATAGGTCTAAAGTGCTTAGAACAATGCCTGACGAATAATGACCTCATCTGTCTTTTTTTTTTAATATGATAACAACAACAACAACAACATCAAAAGAGCCGAAGAGAGCTCGGCTGGTAAAGTACTTGCTGAGTTTGATCGACAGAACCAAATTTCTAAAACAGTCAGGCATGGTGGTCTGTGTTCGTGATCCCAGCAGTGGGGCGGCAGAATGTGGAAATAAACAAACAAATGATGGAGAGTGTCTGAAGAATGATAAAGCTGTCCTTCATATAACGCAGGAACACACACATACACACACACACACACACACACACAAGCACATGCACACACGCACACACTATTTTGTTGTTATTGTTGTTTAGTGATAAAATAATTCCCAGAGTAATCCTGGGGAGAAAATGACAGTCACAAATCTGGGGCTGAAGTCTTTAAACATACGCACAGGCTTTTGAAGAGCTAGAAGTGTGGTTCATTTTGACCATAACTTTGAGGATCCAGAATGGGAACTACTGACCTCTTTTGCTCATTTGAGAAAACGGCCATTGAAAGCATTGCTAGTGGACAATCAATACCTCTTTTTATGAAATAAATATTTTTGCACGTCCCTCCTGTTTTATGACGTCGATGTCTATCTTCGGCCTACAGCAGAAATGGAAGATCTATGTGGTTCAGTGAAACATTAGTAGACGGAGAAGAACAACGTTCATTGGAGAGTAAAACAGCTTCACTGGAAACACGTTCTCTGGGCTGTATCAGACACCAAGCAGCGCAGGGAACGTTGTGGGAACTCTCCTGTGAGTTCCCTTTCAGCCTGTAACGATGGGAAATCATCACTCTAAAGTTAGCCACAACATTTCTTGGAGTTTCACACAAAATGTATTTTTTTCTTATCATTCTTTACTTTATAGGCTCAAGGATGTCAAACCACCTTGGCAGTCCAGGCACAAACTGTAAATGCTCACCACAGAGTTAGGTTCAACAAATATTTACTATGTCTCCTAAAGCCTGACCTGTAGGAATTACATGCTCATTATTGGGCCAAGTACCCTGTACCCATCACCTCCTTTAATGACCTGGGGAGTAGGAGTCCTGCTTCCAAGGCTCTGGTGACTCAGAGAGGGGAACAGACAGGTGTCCACTATGCCATGTGATAGACTGGGCATGACATGAATTTTAATGGCTATCACTCATGCCAACTCTGTGCAAGGGGATCTGCCCCCAGCCATGGGCTTCATCTTCAGTAGCCTATGCTTGTCTTCACTGAATGATGGAGAGAACATTGCATGGGGCATGTGAACTCAACTCTGGGTGTCTGAGTCCCATTATGTCCCTAAGATATATATTGAACCCCTCTTCCCTGGCACATGTTTATTTTCCAGTGCCAGCTTGCTTCCTCGTTTTTGCTTTGGTTGTTCTAAGGTATAGCCCAGATATATAGCCCAGGTTGGCCTCAAACTCATGATCTACCTCAGTGTCCCAAATGCTGAGATTAGAGGTATGGTCCACCATGCCCGGCTCAACCAATCTCTTCATTTTTCTCCTGCTTCAGTTTCTTGCTTGCTGGGGTTTCTGCCCACCCCTGACGTCCAATGGCAGCTGCTGAAAGGCTCACACAGATGGCTGTGAGTGGAGGACTGGCTGGAGATTTATCTAGAAATGGGCCAGGGCTTATGTGGAGGGGGCTACCAAAGCCCTAAATGGATTCGTGTCTTAGAAACTTTCCCCATTCTCTAAGGAAAAGGTAGCAAAGTTCTGAAGGGCTCTCATCCATCAGTTCAACAGTAACATGCTGCTAATACTTACCAGCTGTGTGATCGGGCCTCCGCTCCTACAGATGTGGACACTGATGCAGAATGGAATACTAAAGGGGTTTTTCTGGGGTCACATGCAGCACAGCAGGGATTAAAAGTCACAGACTTGGAATTTCTCAAGGACCGCTTAGGCTGTCTGTCATTCAGTTCCCCCGTGCAGGCATGAAGGGAGGGCTAGCTGTCTCTTTTGACACAGTTTGAATATGTGTCACGTGCTTCTAGCCTACCATGCTGAGGCCACATTGTACAGAGTTTGAACTATGCACTCGCCCCCACGGAACACGGTGGAAACCTTCGTGCGAAGGAGGCCGACTCCAGAAGCTGACTTCAAGATCAAGGCAGACCCAGCAGGCTGACTGGGTGGGTGTTCTGAGCTTTGCTTCCATTGCAAAGCATGCATGGAGCCCCTGAGTCCTAAGGAGGAGCCCACAGGTAGGGATCCAGCTCAGGGCCCCCGCCTCCTCTCTAGGCCTGCTTCCACACTCCGCAGTAGAAATGGAGCTGCGCCCACTTGCTCGAGGCCAGCGCTTTGACATTTCAAAACCAACTCCTCTTCAGTATGACTAAACCAAGATATATATATGTGAAAGTAAGCTGACTGCCATATCTTTGGAAAGCCCACACTCATGAGAAAACGGTAAACAGGCCTCCTTTCTCCTTTAGCCGAGGATGCAGGCAGCCAGGCAACATCACAAGTTCTAACTTCTACTTGCTTTCCCACAAAGCAAGTGGGAATGGTCGTTGGTTTTAGTTTACATTTTGGCCTAAGTCAGTATTCCTTTTTGTAGATTCATGCAGAACTTTCTAGAATTCTCACGCTTAGTAGGTACTTCCCAGCAGTGAAGTTCCCTCATCCTTTGTGTGGATAGTTTGACCTGGAGTAGAAATAGCTCCTGCAAGCACAAAATTGAAGGTGTGAAAGAGTCATGGAATGCCTCGTGCACCTTAAAACCGCCTGGAAATCGTCTCACTTCCTATTACTAAAAGGAAGCGCTAAAAGATGAGAGTCTTGGAATGGATGCAGCCAATTGATTTCAGCGTCCATCTTCCTTTTAATAGTTATGCGAATGTCTGAATGTTCTTTCATGAAATACTTCATTTTTAAAAACCCTGAGCCCATCCATAGTGTCTCATGTGATGTAATAGGAACATTTCAAAGAGTTCTTATGAGACTGCTTCCTTTTAGAAGGTCAGGGGTTATCAGCAGAGCAGACCCTCTGTGGGTTCTTCTCCTGTGGGCCATAAAATTTTCAGAGGCACAAAAACACTAAATCACAATATTATGATAATTGTAGTTTAAGAAACAAGAATGTTTTATGGTGACTTTACAATTATAAAACATCACCATAAAATTGTAAACCTGGCAATAAACTTGACAGACAAGCTTCACCCTCAGACTATGAGCCAAAAGTTTCTAGCAATCAAACAAGTCTATAGTCTGTTTTTAAATCAAAGTATCATAAACCTAGCAAACAGACTTGAGAAGCTGCCTTTTATATAAGGCTTAGGTCAGAATTCCCTAGTAATAAGACTCTATAATTTGCACTGTTTTTTTTTCTAAGACAGGATTTCTCTACGAAGTTCAGACTGACCTTGGACTTAAGATCCTTTTTAACAATCCAAAATACTTACTGTGGGAGTTTGAATGTATTTGGCCCTGATAAGTGCATAGGGAGTCGCACTATTGGGAGGTGTGGCTTTGTTGGAGTGGGTGTGGCCTTGTTGGGGAAAGTGTGTCACTGTGGAGGTGGGCTTTGACGACTCATATATGCTCAAGCCACAGCCAGAGTCTCAGTCTACTTCCAGTTGCCTGTGGATCAAGATGTAGCAGCTCCTTCTCCAGCACCATGTCTGCCTGCATGCTGCTGTGCTCCCTGCCATGATGATAATGGACTAAACCTCTGAAACTATAAGCCTCCACCTCAATTAAATGTTTTCCTTTATAAGAGTTGCCATGGTCATGGTGTCTCTTCACAACAATAGAACAATGACTAAGACACTTACTATGTTGAATGTGTACGACTACGGTGTAAGAGGAACTGTAGCGTCAAATGGCTCATGGGTGCTATGTCATCACAGCATTGAAAATGTTTCAAATGTGGTGTTCATTGCAATCATTGGTTAACACAGTTCAGTTCACAGAGGGATTATTTTCCTTTGTATTCTTTGATTTTTTTTTTTTTTTTTTTTTTTTTTTTTTTTTTTTTTTTTTTTTTTTTTGGTTTTTTGAGACAGGGTTTCTCTGTGTAGCTTTGCGCCTTTCCTGGAACTCACTTGGTAGCCCAAGCTGGCCTCGAACTCACAGAGAGCCACCTGGCTCTGCCTCCCGAGTGCTGGGATTAAAGGCGTGCGCCACCACCGCCCGGCCCCTTTGTATTCTTTGAAAGTTGCACGAAGGTTCTAAGAGTTTCCTGGGATCTCAGATCTCCCACCAGCCCGCCTCTGACCTATCTTCCTATTTATAGACATGCATGTTTGCACTCTAGAAGACGCTACACCTCTCTACGTAAGGCAAAGTAAGAGTGACGAGAGAAAAGGGTAGCTGATTTTGAGACACTGGCTTTGCTGAAAATTATTTCGTATGTAATCCCCACCTATATAAAACCAAACTGATCCCCGACACACTAAACCATAATTATTCCCATTTTACAAGTGAGAAAAACTGTAGCCCCAGAGCTTAAGTGAATTGCTTGTGATCACCCAGCATATAGACAGACAGATAGATAGATAGATAGATGTATATGTATGTATATAGAGAGATGAATGTATGTATATGTATGTATAAATGTGTATGTGTATATGTATATTATGCCAGATCATTTTATGTCAACTTGACACAAGCTAAAGTCATCTGAAAAGAGGGAATATCAATTAAGAAAATGCCTTCATAAGATCAACCTGTAGGCAAGCCTGTAAGACATTTTCTTAATTAGTGGTTGATGGGGGACGGCCCAGCCCATTGTGAGGGGTGCCATGCCTGGGCTGGGGGTCCTACGTGCTATAAGAAAGCAGGTTTAGTCAAGCAGTGGTGGCGCACGCCTTTAATCCCAGCACTCGGGAGGCAGAGGCAGGTGGATCTCTGTGAGTTTGAGGCCAGCCTGGTCTACAAAATGAGTTCCAGGACAGCCAGGGATACACAGAGAAACCCTGTCTCAAAGAAAGAAAGAAAGAAAAAAAAGGAAGAAAGGAAGAAAGAAAGGAAGGAAGAAGGAAAGAAGGAAAGAAAAGAAGGAGAGAGAGAGGACGGAAGGGAGAAAGAAAGAAAGAAAGAAAGAAAGAAAGAAAGAAAGAAAGAAAGAAAGAAAGAAAGAAAGAAAGAAAGGGCTTTGCATCAGCTCCTGCCTCCAGGCTCCTGCTCTGTTGATTTCCTGTCCTGATTTCCTTCAATGATGGACTATGATAGGGAATTGTAAGTCAAATAAACCCTTTCCTCCCCAACTTGCTTTGGTCATGGTGTTTCATCACAGCAATAGAGACCGTAACTAAGATAAGTTGGTACCAGGATATTGGGACATTGTCGCGACATACCTGACCATGTTGTTTGGGGAGAACTGTGGAAGGACTTTGGAACTTTGGGCTAGAAAAGCCATGGAGTGTTGAGAGCTCAGTGAGCTGTTCTGTAGCAGCTTGGGAGAGAAGGATGTTGAGTGCTTGTGAAGTTTCAGAAGGAAGCAAAAACACTACCAGGCCATTTGTGTGAAGAATTTGTGGTTATGGTCAGCTGGAGCTGATGAATCAGCTGTGACGAACAAGAGACTAGAACGACTAAAGTCAAATCTCAGTAAAAACTGGGACAATTGATGCTCATTAGCTGGAGCTGAGAACTTAGCGATGATTAAAAAGATCGGCATCAGATCGGCATCACTGAGGTGAAATCTCTTGCGACGTGTTTTGCAGGGTCAGCACACAGAAGCTGTGTTCCAGAGGTGGCCAGGGTTGTACCTTGCATTGGCAGCTGAACTTGGTAGTGTAAGAGTCACCCAGGTGGTACTGGGTTTGAGGCATGAAACCCACGGAGAGCAGCTGAGGCTTGGCACTGCGAGAGGTCAGGAGAGGCCATTGGTGAAGGTGCAGCCTCAGCGGCTGTTGAAGCTTGGCACCACGAAGAGAGCCTAGGAGAGGCTATTGGTGAAAGTGTGGCCCCAGTTGCAGCAGAAGACTCCAGCTCCTTGGAGATGCCAGTACCGTGGGTTGACCCAAGAACAGCAGCAGTGGCAGTGGAGTGGAGCCTGCCTGAGCTTAGAAGACAAGCTGTGTGTGCTGTGGAGGGCAGAGCCGGAGAAGTGGCCCAAGCCCCTTGGAGAAGCCCAGAAGATTGTGAAGCCCAGTGAGTGAGTCCCAGACATTGGACAGTGAGTGAGTCTCAGACATTGGACGTTGAGTTATTTATACTGCTGGAGTTTGGTTTGAGTTGGGTTGGTTGTGACTGTACCATGGCTCTTTGCTCTTGAAGTGAGAAAGTATTTAATTTAGTTTTGGTTTTACAGGAACCCGCAGTTGAGAGATACTGAATTTTAAAAGACTTTGGATTTTAAAAAAGATTGGCTAATTTAAAGAGACTGAACTTTTAATGTGTTTGAATTTGTAAAGACTGTGGGATTTTTAAAGTTATTTAATTTTTAATATGAAATCTTGGGGATGAATAAGAAAGGAAAGGTTGTGGCTTAATGATGATGTGTTTGTGTGTCAGGTCCACAAGGAGTCAATTGTGCCAGATAGTTTTATATCAATTTGGCATAAGCTAGAGTCATCTGAGAGGAGGGAACCTCAGTTAAGAAAGTGCCTTCATAAGATCAACCTGTAGGCAAGCCTGTAAGGCATTTTCTTAATTAGTGGTTGATGGGGGAGGGCCTAGCCCATTATGGGTGATGCCATGCCTGGGCTGGTGGTTCTGGATGCTATAAGAAGTCAGGCTGAGCAAACCATGTTAAGTAAGCCAGTAAGCAGCACCTCTCCATGGCCTCTGCATCATCTCCTGCCTCCAGGTTCCAGACTGAGTTCCTGTTCTGACTTCCTTTGGTGATGAACAGTGATACGGAAATGTAATCCAAATAAACCCTTTCCTCCCCTACTTGCTTTTTGGTCATGGTGTTTCATTGCAGCAATAGAAACCCTAACCAAGACATATGTGTAGGTGTATGTGTGTGTATGAGCATGAATCTTAGAGCAAAGCCAATGGCCTTGACCATTGTAGGATGGTGGTCCATGTGTGCTTGGACAGCATCCTAAGTACCCTTAAAAGAATGTGTCAGATTTGTGGCTACCTCCAGGAACTACTATCTATTACTTTAATGTCTTAATTGTCTGATGAATTAAGTTAGTTATTCTTTGTCATCCAATGAAAAACTGCATTCTTTGTCTTTGTCCAATAAAGAATGAGTAAGTACCTTTTAGATTTGAGATTGAACTAGATGCTGAGGATGGATCAGGGAGCAAACCAGACCTGGCCTTGGTTCCCAGGGAGGAGAGACAGTAATTACACAAATAATTCCTCAATCACAATTTGAGTGCATTAGTCAAAGAACAGTCTAGGGAGCAGGAGGAATGTGAATACGAGAAGAGGGGCGTCCCTCTTGGAGAAGGGCTTGTTAAGCTAAGGGAGACGACCTTCAAGAGCAGTGTGAACACATGTCCAACTCCCGAATGTTCATAACTAGATGACAGCTTTGTCCTCCTACCCAACCCCAATGCAGCTGTCACTCAGAAACTTCTGTTCTCACTTTCAGCGTGGCAACATGGAATCGCTACCTAAAGACACTTGTTCAAAAATTCAGATGGAAGTCAACTGTTTCTGCAGTTTGCTTAAGGCACGGGATTTCTTTCCTCTTCTTGCTCTGTCCTCTTCAGTCCCTGCCATTTATGGACTACCACTCACTGGCCAGTGACATCTCTGGGGATTTTTGCCATCACCTCCCTGCCTTTAGGACTGATCAATAACAGTCCCCTCTGCTGTCAACATGCTCTCTTGTAAAACACGCACGTATCCAAGCAGCTTGGATTCTTCCTTTGGTAGCACCTATTTATCCCTTAGGCTGAGTTAGGTCCCTCCAGGCAGAGGACCTCTACGCCTTTCCTGTACTGCCTTCAGTACGCCACACCGACACGATTAGCCTTGTGTAATTGTGTATAGAGAGCCAGGCAGGCTGAGACTTGGGGGAAATACATGCAATACAGTAAGACGTTAGTTGTGTATCACGAGAGTCAAAGACAGAGAAGTCCAACAGAGGCGGTGGAGGCGGTTAGCTGTATCTTGGTAGAGATTGAAGATTTCAGAGAGTGAATAAAAAATTAAGACACAACAGGACTTTAGTAAGTGGCATGAGCAAGAGACGAATGCCTGTTGTTCTGACAATAACCAATCTCATGGTGTTTCACCATGATTATAGAAAATGTAAGTTCACAGGTATCTCCAAGTCCTTAAGAAACTTCAATATGCTTGCATGAGTTGGTGTGATAAAAATTATATTTATTTATTGATTGAGCTATAAATATATTAATATGTAATCTAATATGCATTACATATAGAAAGATTGTGTGCATGCATGTGTGTGTGTGCATGTTAAGGGCAGAAGTTGATTCTCTCCATTCTTGTTGGTTCCAGGGATCAAATTCAAGTGCCAGGCTTGAACACAAGCCCTTTACTCCCTGAGCCATCTCACAGCCCCAAATTTGGTTTATTAACGGGTAAGTTTTAAAATTTTCTTAAGATCTTATGCCCAAAATATATAGCGTTAAGTACTAAAACCCGAAAATGAGAGCTGGGGATATGGTTCAGTGGTTAAGAGCACTGGCTGCTCTTCCAAAGGACCCAGGTTCAATTCCTACCACCCACATGTCCCCTCACAACTGTAACTCCAGTTCCAGGGGATCCGACACCCTCATACACACATTCATGCAGGCAAAACACCAATGCACATGAAATAAAAATAAATAAAAATTTCAAAGCCTGAAAAATAAATCAAAACAAAATACTAATATTTTAAACTAAATTTAGGAATAATATGTATATATCTGCTATATCAAATATTTGCAACTTTTAGGAAGAATAGGCACATATATATATATACATACACACATATATAAAATCAAATTTCACAATTCAATTTAAATGTGAGTTAATTCATTTGATTTATGATTATAAGTTAAAAACTGTAAGAAAATATGACAAAGGTGATAACAACACAGTTAATATTTATGATGATAACAAACTTTTGTGGAGGAAAGTTCGTAACCCAGGGAACATGTAGAAGACCAAGGACAACCTGTAGGAGTCAGGTTTTTTTCCTCTCTGACTATGTGGGACTTGGGTTTCAAACTCAAGTTAAGCTTCATGACAAGCACCATTACCCGCTCGGTCCCCTCACTGAACCAGCTTGAGATCTGTTGCATGTAGAAGATCCCTCTTTATTAGATTTAAGGAGTGATACATGAACTTGGGGATGATTTTTTTGATCAGACAATTGAAACATTTAAAAAGGAAATTTGGTACAGCCTTAAAAATACCTTAAAATATTTAAGACAGTTTAATTCAGCAGTGAAAAAAATTCTCAAAAGCAGTTGTAAAAATCTATGCAATGTACAAATAGAATAACAAGATGTGTGAGTTAAACCTAAAGGCTTGAGGAAAAATTAGGTTGTAAATTTTGTGAAACTTTTAAATTTTGGTAGAACACGTATTCATTTTTAAGACCTTTAAATCTCAAAAAAAGCCAGAAAAATTCTCATTGAGAACCGCATTTATTAGTGACTTGTCAATCTCCTTTATTCTATGAGTACTCTAGGTCAAGGGTCAAGTCTCACCAAAGCATTGTTTTTATTAAGATTTCCCATCAACCATTTTACCTCTTTCTTCGACTGAGTGGCTTCCTGCTTTGCCTTGCATTTAAAATCAGCAGGATTGCATACTAAGATAATATCACTTGTTTTTTATTCAAGAAAGCTGTAAGGCAGAAGTAATCTGGGAAGCAGCTTGTTGAAGAAGTTGGCTCCGAATCTTATGGGGGAAATCTCACGGAGTCCCACACCTAGATGAAGAGCTACAGCCAATTAATGGCTGCTAAGAGAGAGTCAGAGTTCTCCAGGGACGAGCCTTCTGATAGGTCATCCAATCCCAAGTGGTGAGCCCTAAACACATGTACAGCTGCGCAACACTAAATGGACTCAGCAGGCTGTATTCATATTTGTGTGTGTGTGTGTGTGTGTGTGTGTGTGTGTTTGTGTGTGTGTTTGTGTGTGTGTGTGTGTGTGTAACAATAAAAATTGAAGAAGGAAAGGTCGTGAATTTGAGCAGTGGGGACACAGGAGGCATTAGAAGAGA
Source organism: Peromyscus eremicus (assembly GCF_949786415.1). Taxonomy (NCBI): domain Eukaryota; kingdom Metazoa; phylum Chordata; class Mammalia; order Rodentia; family Cricetidae; genus Peromyscus; species Peromyscus eremicus. The sequence goes on along the minus strand of NC_081431.1, from coordinate 17,873,566 downwards.
GAGAGGGATGGAAATGATGTAACTATAATACTGATGTGAAATTCTCAAAACAGTACATTAAAAATAAGCATAAGTAAATTTAAATATTCAAAAAAGTATCTGAAACCAGAAAAGTAAAAGAAAAGAAAAAATAAAAACAAAAACAAAAAACAAAAAAAACCAACCTGGCTCAGAACCTGTAGGAAATATTTTCTAATCAAGACACCTTAAGTGTACTTCTTAGTTCCTGAGTCAGTCCCCTGAGAACAAGGCAGGCCCTGAGTCTATCATGGACATAGCAACTCTCAGCTTATTTTCATCTCCTTTGTAAATTCAGTACCCTATGCTGGAGTGGCCAAAATAATTGAGCTTATTTTCCAGTTCTTTTCAATGATGTACCCCACAGAGGCTGCGATTTTCACAGATCACAAATGATTTAGCCTTAATAAGTCAGGCAGGCCACTCAAGAAAACTGTTGACTGAGAAACACCTTCAACTGTGGCACGATCACACTCAAATTCCAGGGTCAGGGGCCTGAGAAGAGGGCTTGGTAAGACAGCTGCATGTCAGGCATGAGGCTCTGTGTAAAATATGAATTAAATAAAATAAAACCAAATTAGTATTAAAAATAAAATCGTAGAATCAGATTTCATCATGACATTTTATGGGTTCAGCCCCTGCTTTCTTGTCCAGTCTCTTTGGCAGTCAATCAAAGCTCACCTTTAGGAGGTATGGGCTTAGTCGGGCCTCGCAACTAAAGTGTAGACTGAGCCAGACCACGTGGACATCAGACTTGCCACTTTGGCCCAGGTCATGCTAAAACAACCAGCAGCCAGCAGTGGACATGCGAAAAAGTCAGTGGTGGCTGGTAGGGCGTGGCTTGAGCAAGCTCTTAGAACCGGAGGGCACACGGCCTATGCTGGGCTTTGTGGGCCGGATGTGTCCAGGGGGCCTCTGGGCAGCTGCTCTCCTGGTGCCAGAGCAAGTGGGACAGCTGCAACGGACGGGCCAAAGAGCCACCTCAAAGACACACTGTGCCCAACTTCAAACATGCGGCCTCACGCAAACAGCTGAAGAACAGCAGCAGCAGCAGCAGCGGCCGCGGCAGCGGCAGCAAGCAACAAATGGACCCCCAGGACCCTGGAAGGGAGGGTGGGATGACTCTATTGTGCAGAGTCACACAAAGCTTTGCTGGGCAGCTGCACTCACCAGCCTGCTCAAAGAGATCTTTACATGTGAATGGCCTGGATGGGGCTCTGGTCATAGGTCACACAAACGTTTCCTTAGCCCGGTCAGAGCTCTGAAATCATATCAGATAGTGTCTGGAAGGACAATCCAAGTAATTTGGCTGTATCCCTCTTCGGCTTGATTTCCGTACAGTGCCGTCCAAATCTGCAGCACCCTGTTTTGCTGGTGGACAAGACTCCAGGTTTGGGGCAAAGCCTCAATCAGTAAAGTGCTTATTATGCCCCCATGAAGACCTAAGTTCCATACCCATGTAAAGCCTTTAATCCTACCACTAGGGAGGCAGAGACAGGGGGATGGCTAGAGGTCACTGGCTAGTCATTCTAGCCAAACTGGCAAACTCCAGGTTCAGTGAGAGGACCTGTGTCAAAAGTATAAGTTGAAAAGTCGTAGAGAAAGACACTTGACATCTGCCTCTGGCCGTTACATACACATGCACATATGTGTACTTACACACACAGGAGACTCCAGCTGTGTGGCTGTCCACCTAAGTATGCTGAGGCAGGTACAGATCCTACCTTCTCTGCTCCATTTGCAGGGCTGCACTGGTGTGTTTCTCAAAACTGGACCCCAGAAGAAATGGGCCCTCTTGGTAGAGCCGCGCTTGCTTGCCACCCGAACGTCTTGTGGGGAGCAATGGAAGTTCGTAGGAGTAAGGCATACAGGGTGCCACCACTGGAAACTGACTGAATTGTGTCAGACCCCTCAGAAAGGTATCGGCCCCAGCTCTTGGTCCCTGCCCTGTTACTGTGGTAAGCACTCCCAGCACTGTGTCGCCCAAACCAAACCCATGGATGTGAGGTGCCAGGGTCACTGAAGTCTGAAAGCCATCAGGTCGTTTTTCTCCGCCCTTCAGTCTGTGTACTTCCTTGGCACGGCTGGGAATGCCTGAAAACAGCGACTGCTGGTGTTTTGTTTGTTTGTTTTCTTCTACATTGTTCTCCTTTTACTAGGGCCAAGCTGACGGACTCTGTTGCAATCTCCTCCAAGTGTGGGAGGCTCACACTCCACCCCACCCCACTACAGTCAACTACCAGGGAATGTTGGGCTGGCTTTCCTTCTATCATAATGCAGTCATGTGACACCCAGTGCTCAGGAAAAGACAATACATTAACTTCTTATTGCAGTCAAAACCAGAAAACACAGCTCTAGGCATTTCAAAGGAGAAAAAAAATATGTTCAACTTCTTTTCAAGAGTCTAAGAAGAAACAGACAGCAGGAAACATTATCCCCATGCATCGAATTTCTGATATTGTCCCTGACGAGTTCCATATTCACGGTTTTGTCATTCTTTACTGATATTTTTCTATTTTGAAACTTTAATTTTTTTTTTTTTTTTACTTTCTAACATGTATATTTTAATTCCAACCCACCTCCCCTGCCCATTCATTAGGCGACTATGTGCGAGTCTCAGAAACACGTTACCTTACCCCAACGCCTATGCTGGGTTTCCACTCCACAGGCCCCTCGGGGCATTTGGTGAGCAGGAATTTAAGGGTTTATCATTAGAGTCCAGAGACACCAAGCACAGTTCTGTTCTTCACAAGTTTTAGATGCCGGAAAGCAGAGGGCAAAGTGGGTCTCCTCTGTTGCTCGCTTGCTTTCTGACAGTTGTGCTAGAGCTATATATAATATTGCCACCTTTTTAAAGTGTACGCCGTATGGCATTAAGTATGTTCATGACACTGGATCACCATTACTTTCTATATATCTGGGGAGTTTTTAATCTTTCTAAATGGAAGCTCTGGGTTTTGCTTGTTGCACTAAAGAGACAAGTGCCCCGCCACTGAGTTCCATCCCCAGCCCTAAATAGAAACTGTCACCATGAAGCAATATCCTCTTGCAGCCCTTGAGAATCTGTTTATTGTGTCTAAGTCGCTCCTTTAAGTTGCTACACTGTATTTGTCCTTCCGGAGCGGCTCATCTCCTTTCTCTCTCGCACAATGTTTTCAAGGTTCATCCATGTTGTAGCTTGAGTCAGGTGGCTAAGTAATATTCCACAGTGTGGTATGCCATGCTGTGTTTACCCACTTACTTGTGCATGGACACGTTTCCATCTGAATTAGCCACTGTCCTCATTGCAGGAACAAACCATCCAGCAGACACAGTTTAAAGGAGAGGTTGGTTTGCACAGAAGATTTAAGAGATCTGTCCATCGTGTCAGAGAAGGCGTAGTGTCTGGGGACACAGCTTGTTACATCTGGCTGGAACAGGAGAGCTTCGGCTACAAGGGAGGCTCAATCTCCAAGTGACCTGCTTCCTCTGGTCAGGCTAAAGGCAGCTCTTACAGGTATTACAGCATCCTCAAACAGCACTGTGACCTGAGGACAGGTGCTCAAGCACAGGAGCCTGTTGGGGACATCTCACTCGAAAATCATATAGCACCATCAGGCTTCCTTGTGTGAGCTGCCATGGCGGTTGCCTTTTGAGGGTAAACAGCTTTTATCTGACTTGCCACAGAAGTATGTGTTTAGGACAAGGACTTGTGGAAACATTTTAACTAAACACACAGTATACAGAATCCTTAGGTGTATGTGAGGAGCTATTAACTTTACACTCTCTCCTCCCTCCCTCCCTCCCCCCCCCCCCCCCCCCGCTTTCCCCCCTCCTCTCTCTGGCATTACATTTCAAATGCTATTTTAAAAATCGGAACATAGCAGAGAATTTATACGAAGAATCATTAGATATACTTTCACAATTTCATGTCTATTAGAGGCAGCCAATATCGCAACAAGCACCATCCAGACATTAGCCACAGGCCCTGAGATCAGTTTTTACATGAGGCCAGACAGGAGGGAACCATTGTTTCAGTACAAATATACAATTTTCTGCATGAATTACATAATTTGCCATGAGCTACCCCCTAATTTGGCATTTTGTGACAGAAATGGTACCTCGTGGGTAGAGATATAGTCCTTTTTCCTTTTAAACTGTAGGCATTGAGCACAGTCGCATCTACTCATCAAATGATCATTTGTCAGCTGACGTCATCAGATTGTCTTCAAGCCCCACCCCACCCCCACCTCCAACCTCTTTTCTCTCTCTCTCTTTTTTTTTTTTTTTTTGTTTTGTTGTTGTTGTTTTTCGAGACAGGGTTTCTCTGTGTAGCTTTGCACCTTTCCTGGAACTCACTCTGTAGCCCAGGTTGGTCTCCAACTCACAGAGATCCGCCTGCCTCTGCCTCCCGAGTGCTGGGATTAAAGGCGTGCGCCACCACCTTAAAGGCCCGGCTCCAACCTCTCTTCTCAATGGAGGACTTTTCTTCTTGAAAGCCACATCTGCAGTAAGTCGGTAGGTAATGCAGAGACATTCCCAGCTGCCAACTTTGTTTCTCTCTGCATTCTTGCTTCCCAGCTGCTCCCTTCTCCGCCAGCCCTGGACCCTCAGCAAATACAAAGCAAGTCTTACCCATCTGTAAATGGAGAGTTTTAACAGCTGTAACCTCAGGCCACTTGGGTGCAAGGGGGTGCAATCACATTCTGTTGACCATAATGAAATAAGGGTAGTGACTGTGGCTTCCTACACATGTACTCATTGGTCTAGGGACAGGAAGACAATGCCACATATCTGTGTCCCCTGGCAACGGGAGCCTGATGCAATGCTGTGAGCCTATCTGCTGGTTTGGCTCTGTGTCCTAGTGAGCAATGTGGAGTTCTGGGTGGAGCTTGGCGGTGAATGAGAACAGAGATTGCTAGAATAGACTCCTTATTCCCTATTTGGGAGTCATAACAGTCCCTAGTCAGGGTTCCCAGACATAGAGCTGTCCTTAATAATTTCACCAATAGTTACGTATCAGTATTCTGCCTCCACCCCAGTCCTGTGGCAATACCATAGTGGCTCATGTTACTGCATGCTCGGGAACTCTAAACATCTCACTCAATCGCATCATAATTCCACAGGAATTCTATTCACACCCATTTTTACTGATGATGAAACTGAAGCTTGACAAGGTTGACCTTTCTGTGGTTACCCAGCTCATGAAGGGCAGTGGTGAGGTCTAAGCAAGGTACGTGAAATCCAAGCTAGCTTATTGGGACTCATTACTAATGGTTCTTTGAGTATCCTAGGAACCACACCATGCTCAGATGTAGGTCGTTGGGATCCTGTGCCCGCCCCCCAACGCCTCAACCTCTCATGCGCTGTCACAGTTCCAATATCCTGACTCTGCCCATCTCTTTTACATCAGCACACACTTGACCTCAGTTCTCCTCCCAGGGAGTCTGTTTTGGTCTTCATGTTTTCCTATGGGTCTGTCAGCCTCCAGACATCCTGTGGTGTGAGCCCTACTTCCTTATATTGTGAAGAAATCTGCACTGTGCCAACCCTCACTCTCCCCAGTATCTAGAACACACCCTTTTTTGTTTTTAAATGACTCTAACAGCCAGGTAACAAACATAAAATAAATCATAAGAATAAGCCAGAAGTGGACTTGGGATGAGAAAACTCATACCCCCCTCTTATTTAGTTATTTATTTTAATTGTACTAATTTGGGGAGTACAGTGTCATAATTTAATACATGGACATGGTATGAAATGATCAAATCAGGAGTAGTTAATATTCTCCTTAAACTTCTTTGCTTCCTTCTTTCTTCCTTCCTCTGTCTCTCTCTTTTTTCCTTCCTTCCTTTCTTTCCTTCCTTCCTTCTTCCCTCTCTCTTTTATTCTTCCTTCCTCCCCCTCCCCTCTCTTTCTTTCTTTCTTTCTTTCTTTCTTTCTTTCTTTCTTTCTTTCTTCCTTTCCTTCCTTCCTTCCTCTCTCTCCATTTCTCTTTCATTCTTACTTCCTCCCCCTTCTCTCTTTCTTGTTGTTGTTAAGAGTGAAATCCAGGGCCTTGTATATGCTAAGCACATGCTGTGTTGACATCCCTGTTTTAATGGTTTTTCATGAATATATAACATTCACGTGGGATCTTGGAGTGCTGCTGAAGCCTGCTCAGCTCTTGGTGTGCTTAACTCAAGGATCTAAGGCACTGGATGATTAAAGGTCACCAAAGCCATCCCTAACCAGTGGCTTCTGACATTGTTTCATACCCAAGAAGGTAAGAAAACACACACAAGGAGTGAGGCCAGTTAACACAGGTTCATTAAGAAAAGTGAGAAAGGGGCCATGAAATGGCTCAGCAGGCAAAGGTGATCAGTCAGTCTAGCAATCTGAGTTCAATTGCAAGACCCACAGAGTGGAAAGAGAGGACCGACTCCTGCAAGTGTCCTCTGACCTCTGTACAAATGCTGCAGTATGCAGCTTCCAACACACACACACACACACACACACACAACAACAACAACAACAACAACAATAACAAAATTTTAATGAAACAAGAAAAGCGAGAAAGAACTCCTCAGAGTAGGAAGGTCCAGGGAAGAAATGAGGCTGACGAAGCCCACCCAGTGACTTTGTATGGATTTATAGAAAGAGCAAGATGAAGACTGAGGTACTTTGTTGAACTGGACATTTTTTGAAAGTTTAAGAGCCAAGTCAGTGAAAATACTGCATAACTCGTCCATTCAGGGGATGGGTCCTAACCATGGGACCTGACCATCAAGGGATCCATCATGAGCCTACCTTGTACTGTATCAGGGCAGCCAAACTCCTGCCTCGGAATTTGTACTTATTTACGGGTAATGTGATATCTCAATTCATGTATAAAATGTATAGTGACTGAGTCAAGGTAATTAACGTTTCTTTCTCATTTCTTTGTGTTTGTAGCCTTCCAGCTCCTCCTTTTCATTATTCATAAAATGTCGATTGGACTGTTGTGACCTAGTCACCCCACCATATAGTATAATATGAGAACTCTTTGCTTCGACCTAAACCCATGTTTGCTACCTATTATCCAGCTCCTTAGGGTGAACGAGTCTGTAGACTCCACCACGATTTCGTTTTCCTTGGCCGCCCCTCAAGATGGTGCTGACCACGTAGAGGCCACTGCCGACTGTCTACTGTCACCCCTTAGCTCCCTGCCTGCCCCAGTCAAAAGGTGGAGTGCTGAGCTGAAATCCAGCAGGACAGAAAAAAAAAACACAAAAGCTTCCCCTACTCGTCATGTACTGGGTAGTCTTAACTATGGCGTAACAGAAAGATCAGCAGGCCTGCTCCCATGCTCACTTCTCACAGGACAGATGGTAAGAGCACATTGTGTGTGTGTGTGTGTGTGTGTGTGTGTGTGTACATGTGTGCACGTGTGTGTGCGCACACACCTCCACTTCTGTGAGTGTATGTGTGTATTCATGTATGTGTGCATGTGTGTATATTTCTAAAGCAAGGACAATGGAGTAGTTATTGTCTGATCTTTGCATTCTGCAAAGAAAGCAAAGTGATTTTTGTCTCTCTTTATGGCTGGAGAAAGGGTTAAGGGCAGGCCTTTGACCTATTGCTTTGTGGGTGGCCCCAGTGTCCACTGTGACCCAAGGTTGGCCAAAAGAAAGGGACTGAGTACAAAGGTAGGGTTTGTACGGAACCTAAGCTTCGACACCGCCACCCCCTCCCCCCCCCCCCAAAAAAAAAGAAGAGCAAAAGAAAGAAAAGAGAGCCCTGGAGCATATTTCTTCCTCGGTTAATTAAGCACAGACAGGGAATTTATGGGTCAGTGTGTGGAAACCAAGCAGGCCTTTTCCATTTTTTCTTACCTATGGCCATGGCACCGGAATGTGGTGGGAGCTGGGATGTCCATAAATAGTCTGGCTCCAGCTTAACAGAGACAATTCCTTTCACAGGCACAGAGTTAGCATGTGCTAAAAATGACAATGCCATCCAGTGTCAATCGTTCCAGGGAGACCCTTCATTCCCAGTTACAGCAATGAAAACCGCTGGTGGGTGGTCCCTGCCGCTGGTCGCCTCCATTATCATCTCATTGTGGCTCTGAGGCCCGGTGTACTTTGGAACTCTCTGGCATTTTAAAAGCCTTTCATGCATTCGAGTGGCTTGACATTCATATTTATATATCTTGCTTGCATGGCAGCCCAGCCTCTATTCTTGGGATCCCCATCCTTTGTGTCTCCCAGGTCACACCCCATTTAAGCGAGAATTGTAATATACCCTGAGAACATCAAGCCGTCATAATTCAGCTCTGTGATCCAGAGTCCTCCTGGGGTTTCACACTCTGACTCTTGATTCAAAGTCAAAGTGTGGCCTAGAGTAAACTCCTTGAGTTGAAATAATTTTGAGCTTAACCTTAGAAACAGGGGTTTCCTGCGGAAATAGAGAAAATTTTGTAGCTATTGGGGGGAATGCACTATCAGTAGTTCATTAAAAGCAAGAGTGGCTTATCTGTATCAGAAGGCTGGACATTATACCACACTCCTTTACATTTGGTGGGTATAAATTCTGCTTAGCTTCAACCCCACACCTTCATCTCACCTGAGCCCCCGGGGATTGCTCTTTTGCATTCTGTCCTTACTGCCACGAGGACTTTTCAGCCGTGACCAGGCCAGCATTCCCACAGCCTCCACAATAAATGGCAGCATTCACAGAGTCATCTAGAAGAATCTCTGCTGTTTGGCCCTGCCAGCCTTCTCTTCCTTCAGATGGGCACACCCACTGTTTTCTGTAGCCAGGTGCCTGAGAGGGCCTGGCTTATCTGGACCACACCTCAGTTTCTCTGTCTTCCATTTCTTTGGGCTTCTATTCCTCCTTGAAATCTGGAGATGTGAAAGTCCCCTCCCTTCCAAAGCATTTCCTTCTGGAGGTCTCTGAGGTTGAATTAGATACCCTGCCCTTATCCCAACATGGTCCTTCCTATATACCTCACAGCCTCTGGGACTTTACTGTGGACTCACTGGCCTGCATTTCCCATGGTCCACCAGCCCCTTGAGAGCAGGAAGTATCTTTTCTTTCTCTGGCTCTTTAGAGACCCCACAAGGCTGGTCTATAGAGAATGAGCAAGTGGTTGGCGATCAAATAAACGCCAGTAGATCATCCTTGAAGGAATCCTTCCAGGTGATTGTATATGTCAAGAGTCTCAACCCAACAGAGTAATAAATAGCTTTTCATCAGCCCTTGGAAGGATGTGAAGAGCAAATGACATTCTAGCCAGGAAGCTCTGAGACATGGAACGACCTAGCCCTTATGAAGTGACAGAGATCGGGCACAGTGCTGTTTCCAATTGCCCATGGCCTGGCATGCTGGCTACTGTTTGCCTGGGCATGGGTTTGTTTGCTTGCTTGCTTGCTTGCTTGCTTTTATAGTTCATTTACCATTTCCCCTGTACAAAGATGAGTGGTGGCATTAGAATCCTTCCTTCCTCCAAGGCCACCAAGTGTCCCAAGGAGAATTTTATCCCAAACAGTAGAACAAGAGAGTCCCAGGAGTCAGGGAGACGATGGGTACATTCATGGTTTATTCTTGAAATAGAACCCCCAGCACTCATGATGGCATTTTTCCCCACCACCCCCCTTCATGGTAGCGCTTTAATTGGCTGCTTATTAAATATGAAATAATGTTCTTGTCCAGCCTCCGAGTGAAGCCTGAGAGTTGGCAGGTGAAATATTCTGACAAGAGAGGAGAGAGTGGATGGATTTTGTGATGCTCAGACTAGCAGTTCCTGTGTCTTCCCCACGTGCTTCCTGGGGTACCAGGTACAGCAGGCTGCCAGCCTCTCCCTGGTCTTTGAGTGGCCTTTAAGGGTTACATGGATGCTTGCAAGATTATTCTAACGAATTCCCACCGTTTATTTCAAGCACTTACTGTAGGTGGCTTGGGGAATTTTAAGTAACATGTAAACTATAGACAGACCACCTGCCTCTGTGCACCACATACACCCAGCACTGGTTTCACATTCACACAGGATGGGATAAGGCATAGTTCTCAAGTAGTTACCAGCTACTCCACAAGGCTATGGGGACACTGGAAACCCCTTGCTGGGGCGGGGCCTCTTCATACTGTGACCTGACCATCAGAATGTGTCCTAGACTTAGTCTTGTCAAAGATGGCTTCACCTGAAGACCCTTCTGAGGCACTTTTTGAAGGATTCAGCAATGGAGCATGAAAAACATGGTAGACGATTTAAAGCCTAACAGTGTAAAATATTAAATTTCTTCTCAAGTCCAGTTGTCCTCTTGTGGTACTGTTCAGCAAGTTCCGACTCACTTCCCTTCTGGGATAGAATGTCCTCCGTGTGAACTCCTAATGCAGCAAGATTCTTCGAATGCCTTTGCTGCTACCCACTTTCCTTTAATTTGACTGCCTTGGTGTTTTCAGCCTTTGTTGAAGGTGCTTTAACCACACACCACCATCTTCATAGCTCTTGGCACTACCTAAAATGGCCTCAGTGCTGGACTGGTCCCTGGGGACCAGCACCTACCGTAGATGTGATCTGTAACTTAGGAGTTCCGTCTTCAGAGTACCTCCTCGGATCCTATTCCTATACCCCAGGTAGACCTGGATGCACCTCCTCCAAACCAGTGAGGGCAATCCATGACCCCTAGAGTGAGCCAAACAAAAGCTTCACTCTGGACTAGAAGTGAGCCACATTTAAAGGTCTCATGAGGCTCTCCCCAGACCCATCATGTACTTTGATCAAGTGCTGGCACATGGTGAATGCTTGGTGAAACCTTAGATTCACTAAACCCTCTCAAAGTGATTATCACTCTGCTCCAGACACCTGTTCTGGATAATCAACATGAACCGTGAGAAAGAGAAGTCATGTCTACATTGGTAGGTCAATGATCTTTTACCATTTCACCTTGAGTAGCACACTGTCACATATACACATGCATGTATGTGTGTATTTATGTATAGGCATATAAATGTATGTATGCACTCATGTTTCTGAGTATGACTACTTCTGGTGATGATGAACACGTGGAAGGAGGCAAATTTATCTTTATTCGACATAGTTCCATGGCTGGTGGACAGAAATATCATCGGAGACTGAGGCCATGGGATGTTGCAATTTTCTAATCTGATAGAGACAAGGAGCACATGTAGAAAACAAGCATGATGACTTCAAGTTTTTCTGTGTGCCCTGAGAGATAAATTGAGCGTTTAAGAGGGGAGGCTGTGGGCTGGGGTGGACACAGGGCACTGCTTGACAAGGGAGTCTGTGAGGAGGTGCCGTGTGAGCTGAGGCCTGAAGGAGAGTAGGAGGGGCACACAGACCTGAGGGAAGGATGCTTCGTACCATCTGGGCAGCAGGTGCAATGGTCTTAGGATGGGAATGAGTGTGGCTGAAAGGACAGAAAGGCTGGAGGACACAGAGAAACAGGAGAGGGGACAGCAGGATCGGATCAGGGCAGCCATTTTGGATTCAGTTTGAAGCCTAATTAAAAGACAGCACAGAGTGTAAGGCATGGGAGTGACGTAACCTGATTTATGCTTCAGGGAAATCTGCCATCTGCCCTGTGCAAGACCAACAATAGGAGGCATGGTGGAGGCAGGGAGGGAGGCAGAGCAGCAGCAGCAGCAGCAGCAGTTTGGATGATGAGGGCTGATACTCTGGCTACAGGGGTCGTAGTGCTGGGATGAGGTCCTGTGGCGGATGTATTTTGAAAGCAGGATTGATAGGACTTATTTGTGGGCTGGATGGGGAGTTTGAGTGAAGGAGAAGAATGAGAAATGACCCCAAGGCTCTTAGTCGGAGCAGTTGGGTGGGTGGCTGTGACGTAGACTCAGATGCCGCGAGAGCTCAGTTATATCGAGAAAGGAAAAACAGACAAACAAGGTTCAGTGTGGACACAGCCAAGTGTAAGGAACCTGTCAGTCATCTAAGAGAGGGTCATGTGTGTTGACTTGAGCTCAAGAAATACCAGAGCTACATAAGTCAGTGTGATGGCTGGAGGAATAAATATGTCCTGGATCTGTGGGAATGGGTGAGAGCACCTTGGGAGAATGTAGGTGGCCAGAAAGTGAAGAGCAGAGTCCAGAGTCAGAGGAACACAGCCTAGAGTGAAGCAGAACAGCCCAGATAGTACAGCGCCCTGGAAGCCCCCAAAATGGCGGGTTCCAGAGGTGGCCACGCCCTTGCCCAGGACTGCTGAGAAATCTGGGAGGAGAAGGCAGAGAGCTACTACAGGGCATTGCACTGGTACCCGGGACCAGAGCCATGCTGGTTCAGTGAAAGGGACAGTGGTTGGGTTGGACTGTTTTTAGGAGAGCCTATGAGGTGAGGATATGGAAACAACGGAGATCCATCAACCTGGAGACTCTCCTCTTATGGGAAGCACAAAAACTGAGGCTGATCTGCATGGAGATACTTGTGAATGATGACATCTTGGATTTGGACACAGGAGTTCAGGAAAAGCGCTCTTGAGCAAAGAAGATCAAGAACCAGAGGCCAAGGTGTAAGCTGGATCATTGCTGTGGAGGATGAAGTGTCCAGGAATGATGGCCACAGGAAGGGGCATTGTGAGCACAAGAGCCAAAGTCTTCCCTGAGTGCCAGAGGTGACTGGGGTCTAAGGAGGAGGAAGGGAAGCAGATGAGCTCATCTTCTTCACAGGAGGGTTTGGAAAGACGAAAGAGATGTCGGCAAAGAGACCAGGGTAGCTAGCATGCCTCTGAGGGCGTGACCCACAGATGAGAGCTGCAGGGACAGCTAGGTCCTTAGAACACGTCACTCGAGTAGCAAAGCAGACTTTCAGATAGGCAAAAAGAAAGGATAGACGAATTTCTTCAATGTCTTCAAGGACAGCTGCAGTGAGATACCTGGACATGGACTCTAGTCCCACCATGGCTGTTTGCCTGGAAAACATACACGGCACAGACTAAAATTTTTTGTGGGCATGTCTGGTGTGTGTGTGTGTGTGTGTGTGTGTGTGTGTGTGTGTGTGTGTACTTGTTAGTGTGAATATGTGCATTCGTGTGTGTGTGTGTGTGTGTGTGTTTGTGTGTGTGTGTGTGTGTGTGTGTGTGTGTGTAGGTCAGAGGTCAAAGACAGGCAATTTCCTTGGTTGCTTTTTGCTTTATTTATTTATTTATTTATTTATTTATTAGTTATTCATTCATTTATTTATTGGTGTTTTGAGACAGGGTTTCTCTGTGTAACAGCCCTGGCTGTCCTGGAACTCACTCTGTAGCCCAGGCTGGCCTCTAACTCACAGAGATCAGCCTGCCTCTGCCTCCAGAGTGCTGGGATTAACGGCTACCAATACTGTGGATTGAACTTAAAGCATCATATATACGAGGCAAGTGATTTTCCACTGAGTTACATCCCCCAGTTTTTTTTTTTTTTTTTTTTTGTTTTTTTTTTTTTTTTTTTTTTTAGGCAGTCTCTCTCACTGAACCTGAAGTTTATGATTTGGCTAGACTGGCTGACCAATGAGCTTTAAGCATCTGCCTGTCTCCGACTGCCTCAGCACTGGGGTTACCGGTGCATGCAGCCATGCTAGGCTTTTCACATGGGTGCTGGATCTGAACTCTGGTCCCGATGTTTGTACATCGAGTACGTTATGAACCATCTCCCTCCCCAGCTCTACATATCACAGATTTTTATCTAATTTATACTAGGGGAGCGCTGGGGCTAGGAACTACCTGCCACACGTCTTTGACCACACTCCGAGAGTGTCAGGGGATCAAGTGGTTCTGAAGACTCCGTCCCTGGATCCGCCACCGCCACCAGTCAGCCTATGAGATGTTGCCATGTGTCCTGGGGAGGCTGGTACCCACTCAAATTCATTGCCAAGGAAGGGAAGACCCCATAGATGCTTCAGGTCCTGGCAGCCAGCTCTGGCCAGGCTCCTGTCCTGGAACTGACCCCAATCACCACAACTCAAGCACTGTGCTTTCAGAGAACTCCACAGGAAAAAGCAGGAGCCCAGAAGTTGTTAGTTTTGAGGCCAGACAACACTTTGGTGTTTTAGGAAGGTTCTGAGTCCATCTAGCCAAGGGGACACCAGGCTGCCTCTTCTGTCAGAAGCAATAGTCACTCCGTTCTGGTCTAAATGAGGAACCTCAAGGTAACTGGCAACATCCTAAAAGCCTTCGATGATAAGGATGAGAAACTAGCCACATTCCAGTCATAACTTGTAATGACAAATCTACAGGCCTTCAACTGACATCAAAAAAAAAAAAAAAACAAACAAACAAACAAACAAAAAAAACCCTGGTAGAAACCAACAGACAGAATTTAGAGGGAGAACATACAGAGTTCCCGTATAAAAGGGGAAATGTACAATAGTTTGCTCTATATGGTATTAGAGAAAAGTAGATTCAAAGGAAAATGAGTTCAATACTGTGGTCATATTATACACGTGTGTGTGTGTGTGTGTGTGTGTGTGTGTGTGTGTGTACATATATTCTTTTTGTAAATTGATGGATACATCCAAGCAAATGATTGGTCAACTGAGTCCAGTATTTGACTTAAAAGAAAAGTTGCTGTCCACATGGACATATCATCATGGTAGAGGCATTTGCTCACTCAAAAGGGATAGAACACTTCAATTTACACTAAGTAGATTACACTTATTTAGACTAATTGAAGAGGTTTGGCAATGTTTAATAACAGTTTACTAAAAATGGAGGGGAAAGAAAAACCCTTTGGCTAACATAGAAAATGATAGCATGCCAGAATTGGGAAGAGATAGAGAAGTACCGATACTTGACATTCATGGTGATTTTTAAAAGGAGGAAAGAGATGTGAGATCTGAGTCCTTCAGATTACCACAGCCGTAGACACCCAAGAGGTCAATAGGTCACATGACTGTGTGCGTTGTGTATCCCCCACAGTCACCAGTCAGTGACTACATCTCATAGTCTTTTGAGATTTTTAGGTGTTTTTTGTTTTTTTTTTTTTTCTGATACATGCTAACAATAAACAAGAACAACTCCCTACACTAGCTGAAAGAGACCTTTCCTCCTCCTGGGTCTTTTGAAACTCAGTTTCCTTGGTATCACTGGAAGTTTTCAGCTCAGGGAGGTCAACAGATGGAGACTAAAATATATGAGGGATAGAATAGCTGCAAAGCCCAAGGGAAGAGATCGTCTTCCATGGCCCATGAGTGCATCAAGATGCTCTTATTAGAGCATCTGAGGAGCTGAAGCTAGCTCTCCAAGGAGAACTCAGCTCGTTGGGTTAGGACCAGGACCGTGTTCCCACCCTTAGCACACACAGAAACATGTTCCAAGACCTCTGCCTGACCACCTCCTGTTTCCTGAGCAATCCACCATGCTGTGTTTTCAATCCCCCAGATTACTTGGTTCATTTTCTTAACATTTAAAGTTTTGATATCTGAATGAATCTTAAAAAAAAAAAATAAGACAAGCTCTTACTGTGTAGCCCTGAATAGCCTGGAGCTGTTTATGTAGATCAGGCTGGCCTCTGACTCACAGAGACCAGCCTCTGCCTCCTGAATGCTGAGATTAAAGGTGTCATCACTTCCCACTGAATATATCCTTTTGATCTCTCTCTTCCTCCTGTTCCCTCTCCCTCTCCCGCTCCCCCTCCCTTTCTCCTCTCCCTTGGTCTCACTCTGTAGTAGATTTGGGGATTATAGGAATACGCTATTATACCTAGGCTTAACTTTGTCTTGTTCTTGCTTAAAGACAAATAAAAAGGTAACTCTTTTCTACTCTGCTCAGTCTCATAGTGCAAGGAAGTAACACATCTTCTTGATGTGCAGTTGGAATCCTACAGTTTGTCCTGTTAGGTGCAGGAGATTATTCCAAAATCGTGTGTGTGTGTGTGTGTGTGTGTGTGCAAAGATTACCCAACAATCATTATTATTGAATGTCATCTCTTGGACTCCCTACTTCTCTGTTTCTTTTCTCCCTCTACACTGTAGCCAAAGTGACCTTTCAAACTTAGGAGCCAACCATGTCATCCCTCTACTGAAAAGCACCAATGCCTTCCCATTACTGCTAAATTATACTCCGGGACTCACAAATCTGCTCTCAGTGAGCAAGCCCCTCTTGACAGTCAACAGGATTACCACCCCATGCCCTCTGTGGTTCAGCTGTGCCAGGGTCTGTCTTCATTGATATCTTTGCCTGTTAATTCCTCTTGCAGGACCACTGCCCCTGAAGACCGCTGGCTGGCTGCTTTCTGCTAATATGATCTTAGACCTAATGCTACTCCCTTAAACAATCTCTCTGATCAAGCCTCTCTCAAGCTATAGTGTGATAGAACTGCCAAAACAAATGATATATATTCAGGAATATGGGAGATGGCTTAGGGGATATGAATGCTTTCGCTGCGAGCCCAAGGACCCAAGTCTGAATCTCCAGCACTCACATGAAAAAGCCAGGGAGAGTCACATATGACTATTACCCCAGTGTTGGGAGATGGAGACAAGGAGATGCTGGGCGTTTGCTGGCCTGTCAGCTTATCTAGAACAACAAGCTTCCAGTGAGTGAGAGACCCTGTCTCAAGAGAGTAAAGCGAAGTGTACACATGGGCACACACACACACACACACACAGAGTCACAGGCAGTCACACACAGTCATAAAAAAACAAAAGAAAAATTATGCACATTAAACAGATTGACATATACATCACCTTACATAGGTGTTGTGTGTGTGTGTGTGTGTGTGTGTGATCGTGTTAAGATCTACTCTCAGCAAATTTCAAACATGAAACACATGCCTGTGAGTCCTGCTCCATACTCTGTAAACTAGGTGTCCAGAACTTATCCATCTTATAGAAACTTTGTATCCTTTTTGGCAATATCTCTGCATTCCTCTAGTTCCTGGCAATCACTTCTCTACTTCCTGTTTCTATGATCTTGTTTTAAAGTTGTAGAAATAAGTGATAATCATGTGGTATCTGTCTTTCTATGCCTAGCTTATTTCATTTAGCATAGTATCCTAGAGGTTGATAGATGGTGCCCTAAATGATTTCCTGGGCATTATTCTGGGTAATCTTTACACACACACACACACACACACACACACACACATGCACACACAATTTTGGAATAATAACAGGATTTCCTTCTCATTAAGCTCAAAAAGATGCCATTGTGTATGCACACTACATTTTTTTCTATTGAATCATGTGTGGAGGAACACATGCCTTGGCCATTATGGAAAATGCTGCTGCAGTGAACAGGGGAAGGTAGCCCTCATTGGAGAATTATGTGTGTGTGTGTTTCCGTGTGTTTCCACATGCATGTGCATGTGCCAATAGAATCCAGAAGACAGCATTAGATCCCCTGGAACTGGAGTTACAGGCCTGCCAGTATAGCTGCTAGGATCTGAACTGGGTCCTCTGCAAGAGCAGCCAGTGCTCTTAACCAATCCTCAGCTTCTGAAGGTTTCTTTTGAGACAGCGATTTTATCTCCTTTGGACGGGTGCCCAGAAGTGGGCCCCAGTCTGATGGGCACGGCTGTCCACCTGCACTGGGGTGTTCTGCATGCTACAATCTTATTTCCTCCTAGCACTCTCGCTGTCTACAGCGATCTTGGTAGTCAATTTGTTAGCACCCTCCCTTCTCCTATTAGGAAATCAACACTCTGGGAGCAGGACTTTGTGTCTGACAAAAAAAAAAAAAAAAGGAGGTGTTCAATCAAAAGCTGCCAGCAAATGAATCAATGAGAGAAGGAGTACACCCAGGAAACACCACAAAATGATTACATCTTTGGAACAAACATAAAATATAGGTTGACTAAAATAGTGGTATTTGTGTATGTGTGGGAGAGAGGATTTTTTGTTTTGTTTGTTTGTTTCTTTACCCTTTATTTGCCTTTATGTGTATGGTGTTTTGTCTGCATGCATATCTATGCACCATGTGCACACAGAGGTCAGAAGAAGGCATCAGATACCCTGGGACTGGTTGTGAGCTACCTTGTAAGTGCTGGAAATTGAACCTAGGTCCTTTGCAAGAGCAGCTAGTGTTCTTAACTCTGTCAAGTCCCCAGGCTTGGAGATTTTTTTCCCCAGTGGATCTGAGTGGTAAATAACATGGATGGTGATAGAAGTTTTTCATTTGTCGATGGGTTGCTATGATTTGTGATGTTTTTTCTTTTGTGTGTGTGTGTTGTTGTTGTTTCATGAGATGGCGTCTAGGGTGCTGTGTTGCCCAGGCTGGCCTATTGAACTCACTATTGTTCTTCTGCTTCCCCGATCCCTGGTATCACAGGACTATACTACCCCACGGAGCTAGAGGCAGCATTTCAAAATCCTAAGAAAACGGGGAAGTCTTGCCCTAGAGGCCACATTCTTGGCAAAGCTAGCAGAAGTAATCTGGCTTCAATGTATGTGCTCAGCTCAAACTAAATTAAGACTTAACATGCATGCTTCTTTCTCGTCATGCGTAGTTCCACACTCAGGTGAACAATAACACAGTACAGGAGAGGAGTGTGGAGAGGGCCTCCCTCATGGGGCCACCTGTCCTCATGGTCTGGGGCCATTAAAAAGACAAAAGAAGCGAGGGACTTTCTCCATCTGAGGGTGGCTGAGCTCTCCCTGTTTCTGCTTTTCCAGTAAGCACACAGCCTCATCCTGAGGGAGGGAGAGGCAGGAATGCAAATCCACCCTCCTTCAGAGCCCTCTGGAATAGAAAGGAGCTCACGGGACGAAGCTCACCCACGCGCGGACATGTCTCCCGCATGTCGTATCTCTTGCCCAAACGCACACTGACCTCTGCCTCTTCAAAGGCAAAATTTGATCCATTAATGTTCTCCTGTGTTGGTTTCATAAAACATTTGGATGGGCCCTTCTTCACAAATGAATAAAAATGAGTAAAGTCCTCAGAATCAAAGGAAAGCCAGGACTAGCTTCCAGAAGCACGAGGCAACCCAGAGCGTCCATCTGCAGCCAAACCCTGCAACAGACCCAGACACAGCTTAGAGGCTGGCAACAAGTCTGCCTGCGGGTTCTGCCAAGGAGCCAGATGCTGTTGCTTCCAAAGCTTGGCATCGGGGCCCCTGATTGCCATCCAACAAAGAGGAAAAATAGGAGTGATATAATGTGGTGGGCTAAAACACATCCCACCTCAACCTTTTTTATTACTCACTGAAAAAAATATGGAAGATATTTATGGGAAAGTACCAATGTTTTTGGAAATATTGAACATACATTAGCTACAACACCATTTTTGCCAAATGGGAAATATATTTAAATTATGCAGGCTGCGTCTGTCTAAAAATAAATTGTCATCTTTTCTGATCAATGTATATGTCCAGGATATGAAAATGACTCTGCTAATTGAAGATGCTGTCAACCAGATCACTTGTAAGTTACCAAGAAGTTGTGAAGATGTCTGTCTGTGGATGTGCATAAAATAGCAATTAATGTTGTTGTAATATAAAGCGAGTATGAGAGGGACCGGGTTTGCGAAAGAAGGACCCATCCAACGAAGGTGGAGTGCTGAGTTTCGTGGTTATATAAAGAATTAAGAGCTATGTTAGGTTGGATGAGATAAGATGTTTATGAGAAAGTAGAATGTGGAATGTGATGGAGGACAGCATTTGCCAAGGCTCCGGGGTAGTATTAATAACCCACTCTATATGACAAAATGCTGCTATGCACTGAAAGTTCATTGTCGCTTCTCATCTGGGTTTGAGACGAGCAAATGAATGTCACTTTGGACAACGCTGGGGAAGTTTCTATTGTCTCTAGAGTGGCTCAGAAGTTGACATCTAAAAATTGGAAAATTGAAGTAGGAGAGGCGACAGTCCTTGCCCAGTGAGATGATGGCGGTCGCTTAGACGGCTCGATCTGGTCTCCCCTTGCCCAGGATTCAGTCACCTCGACTCATGCCCTCGAAGTCCCCGCCACAGGGCTCAGCAAGGCCACAGGCGCTGCTTCCAGGAGGCTTGAGCATATCATGATGGGTAAATCTGTCATCTCAGCTCGGTGACAGGCATTTGAAACTAGGGGACAATCTGTGGGTGAAGCAAGGAGACTGGGAGGACATCAGGTAAGACAAGCCAGGGTTGGTGGCGCATCAACACTCTGACCGAGGTGGGACCCGAGAGGAGAAAAATCCTCCTCGCTGCTCTGTCAAGCTAGGCACCACATTTCTGTCTAAACAAAACGTGAATCTAGAACAAATTTTTTTTTAATTTTTAAGATGTTGATCTAACATACAGCTGCAGCCTTTTGAAGGTATCATGTAAATGTGACTCATTGCAACTCAAATATTATTTTTACTGGGCGTACATGCCCGTAATCCCAGCACTTTCCAGACTGAAGCAGGGTGAGGTGGTTGAGGCCAGCCTGGGCTACAGAGCAAGTGCTAAAACCAGCCTCGGTTGCATAGTGAGTCTCTGTCCCAAGAGAGGGGAAAAATCACCAAAGTACTTTTAAATCCAAGATCCCTGGATTCCTTAAGTAAATAAAAAAATAATAATTTGGGTTAAAATATGAAGGTCATTCCAAAGAGAAATGATACGCTGTCATTTTTATTAAAGTTATTTTACTTTCTATAGGTACCACTCTTTACAAAAAGGAACAGGGTCCAAATAGATGGGGTGTTTTCACATAGAACCTCCTCACATCTTCTTGTCCCCATTCATTTCAGGGAAGATGGTTGTACTGAGGGGCAGACGGAAGAGGTGGAGTTTGATTACTCATCCTCTTTGGGGGACAAATACATACCTCCACAGAGGCAAGCACTCACTGACAGTAGCCCGCAGGCCCTCCACGTAAGACAGAGAGCTAACTGGCATGCTTCTGAGTTTCAGGTCTCAAGATAGAAA
The DNA here is from genome assembly GCF_949786415.1 of Peromyscus eremicus. Lineage (NCBI taxonomy): Eukaryota > Metazoa > Chordata > Mammalia > Rodentia > Cricetidae > Peromyscus > Peromyscus eremicus. The sequence continues at coordinate 17,852,770 of NC_081431.1, read as the reverse complement.
ACTAGAAAGACCTCCTTCCATTTAGTGCTTCTGAAGATAGCTGTAACCAGGCTAGTTTCAGTGGTCACTTGGCATAGTATTTGTGCTGAAAGGAAGGCAGGAAAGAAATAAAAGTGAGGATAACTTTTCATCTACAATTAGACCTTGTTTGGCCTGGTGGATTGGCTCACTGGTTAAGAGGGCTTGCTGAGAAATCATGAGGACTGGAGTTCACATCCCAGCACCCATATAACAAGCTGGACATCCCACAGATACCAGTAACTCCAGTTCTGAAGTATCTAGTGCCCTCTTCTGGTATCCTCAGGCACCTGCACTCATGTGTGCATACACTCACACAGATACATAGCAGAACAGCTATTTCACCTAATGGCCTTTGTCAGAAGAAGCTGTCAGATCCCTTGGAGCTAGGGTTACATGCAGTTGTAAGCTGCCCAACATGGGTGCTTGAATGAAACTCAGGTCCTCTGAAAGAGAAACTAGCACTTTTAACTGCTAACATGTCTCTTCAGCCCCATAAAAATAAATATGAAAATATTTAAGTTAAAAAATTAGATCATTTCACTATTTGTACTCCTTCTCATTGGTTCTCCCAAGAGTTGGAAAGGAGATGCTGCTCCCTGCCAGCAGCAAAACCAAAGGGTTTGCAAAGTGTGTTTTTGCAACATATTTTTGAGTTGAAGCAGGAGGATAGGTCTAACCCAGGCTAAAAATGTTAGGATGTTCATTGTTTAGGTTCATCGCTGCTGCAGTCAGTAGGTCCAACATTCCAGCATGTCAGGCTAGGTCCATGATTTGTGTCACCATGGAGAATGATAAATCACATCTGAAGATAGAACAACTGGAATGGCCGCCACCATATCATAGATCATGATGTGCCCCATCTTTTCCAAATGTTATTTACAGATATCAGAGGTCAGGGGCAGTGGAGCAGAAACTGTTATTAATCTTTGTTCTCTCGGGGCTCGACAGGCTTGGAGTTCCTGTGCTTCTGAGTCTTCCCGTAATTTCCAGCAATGTGATAAGCTCTAGTTATGTGCAGTTGGTCCAAAAGGGATCAAATATAAATATTGCCAAAAAGAAAGCATGTTTCAAACCCCATCAATCAAAGTCTTTGAGAACTCTTGTTACTGTAGCATTCTGGAAAGGATAGCTATGGGAGAATTTGTTCCAGAAAAGAGTTACTGAAGTAAATGAACAAGGCCATGGTGTGGAAGGCAGGGTGGAGGGAGCAGGGTGCCTACCACGGAAGCTGGAGCAGAGAGGCTTTCCTGACCCGGGTCTCTGCAGTGGGCCCGCTATTCCACTTTTACCCACCTGGCTGCACAGATCAAGTGAGCACTTGTCAGGACCTCGCCGACAACGTCTGAGTTATGGACCCTAACCCCACATCTCAGATCCAGTCTAGTGAGTACTTTTTTTTTTTTTTGCCTCAAAAACACATTTTAAAAATTATAATTTTTGCTTTTGAAATGTTTTGGCTACGAGTAATTTAAATGATGATTGGCGGCGGCTTCCTGGCAGTTCTTACGCCTGCTTAGGAATTCTTGCTGGGTTAAAAAAAAGAGAACTATAGATTTTGTTGGTTTCAAATGTGTTATTTGATTAACAGTCGGTTGTCCATATCTGGAGGTTCTGTATGCCATGCTGGATAGAAAATACTTGGGGGAAAGTGTTTCTGTTAAGAACTTATACAGGCTTTATTTTATTTTATTTTATTTTATTTTATTTATATTATCCCCTAAGCAATATAGTAAAATAATTATTTCAATAGCACTTTCACTCTACATTGGATGCTTAAAGTCATCTAGAGATGATTTAAATTATTTTAGGGTTGTATACATTATATGCAAATATTTCACCATTTTGTACAGCACAGGAATGCCTACTGATTTAGATGTGGGAGTGTGGTTCTGGAGTGGGTCCCCCATGGATACTAAAGGACAACTGTACTAAGTTAGCAATTAAATAAATCATTATGATGCCATTTCCACAAATTAAAATTTTATTAATTCAATTTAATAGTTTTCTTTGGGGGCCAATAAAGTTTTCAATTCTCATCAACTTTTATAGATTCCTAAACACCTGTATCTAAGGATGGACTCTGAAATCGCAAACCCTTGAGAGTAAAAGCGTTACATGTAGAGGCGTGAGGATTCTATTCATCTGACGCTGCATCTCTATGAACGAAGTCCCCCCAGCTCTCTGGTCCTCTATAATTTCCCCACAGTTAAGCAACCAGAACTCATGATGGTGCTCAGACTGCTGTCCTGTGATACTCCTGATAGTTGAGCCCTCTCTCAGTAGACCTTGAGTCCTTGAGAGGAGGGTCTCTGCTGACAAGGGTCCCATCCTTCATCATGAATGCTTTGGAATTGATGCCCTGTCCACCATTCAAGCTATCTGTTACGTCTCTATGACCAAAACAACGGAAGGAGGGAAGTCTTCATCTTGGCTCTTGGTTTCCAAGGTTTCAGTCCATTGTGCTGGGGGGACGGGGGCATAGCAGAGTGCATGGTGGTGGGAGTGTGCAGTTCCCACATCCCAGCAGACCAGGAATCAGAGAGCAGCTGGAAACAGACCTAGATAGAGCCTCCAAAGGCTTCTTCTCAGTGTCCTGCTTCTAACAGCGAGCCCCCAACACCTCCAAAAGGTTCTGTGGCCTCCTAAAATAGCACAGCCAACAAAGACATGAACCTGAGGGGGCATTTCAGATGCAAAATAGCACATCTTTAGCTCCGTTAGGACTTAGGCCTGAGGCCTGGACTTCCTGACATGTCTGACCACAACAGAAGCTAAGGGGAGGTGCAGGCACCTCCTTCCTGGCTCAGTTTGGAGAATGTGGTAGGGGGCATCTCCCAGGGTGGCCTCCCTGGCTTATTTTGTTCTTAGAATAGTGCAGAGATACAAACCATGGCAGATATGTTAATTATAATACCCTGAGGTAAAATATGCAGAGGCAAGAGCTCTTTCTTGACCTTTTCCTTGTCTTTGGCTATGCTGACAGGTCTCTTCTTGCTTCCTGTTCTGGTGAGGTGCCATATTGGATCTGCTACATGATTCCTGCCTCAGGCAGTTCATTAGGGTTGTGACGCTGACCCTGGAGTTTTGCCTCCATCTTCCAGAGTTTCACATACCACCTGTGGCTTTCTATCTCTGTTCCCTATAGGTATCATCTATTCTTAGCCCAGCAGAAATATCCCTCACCCAAATTCCCACCAAGACCAGATCCCCAACCCACAACAATGGTGTACAATGACCAAATCACATTCATTTTCAAGGCAATGTGCTGAGAGACACCTCACACCAGCTCTGGCTTCCACATTCGCACACCACATGCACACACACACACACACACACACACACACACACACACACACACTAAATAAAGGAAATCTTCCTTGCTGGGTGTGATGATCCATATCTATAAGCTCAGCACTTGGGAGACTGAGGCAAAAGGGTTGCTTTGAGTTTGAGGCCAGTCCCTGGTGTGTTCCAGGCCAACTCTGTAGAGAAAGACCCTGTCTCAAACAAACAAGCAAACCTCCAAAATAGTAACAGCAAGAATAACAATAAAATAAAGGCACCCTTTTGTGACTGTCAAGATACTCAAGACATCCATTTTGTATTTTAGTTCCTCTTAGCTTCTTCCTGATTTCCTGGTCACTTCTGGCACCTCTCTTGTCCGACCGTCCCATCCCCCTGGAGGCCATCCTAAAGGCCCCATTCCTAGCTGTGAACTCGATGCCCACCCTCCCCTCTCTCTCTCTCTTCAGGTGATCTCTCTCTCTCTTTATCCCAGCTTCCCAGCACTGTTAGCTACTTCCCTGTCTGTGAAGGATGCAATCTCAGTGCTCTGACGCCCTGGGTTTCAGAAGACAAAGCGCTGTCTCCAGATGACCCTCGGCCATCGGTCCACCTGCCCTAGTTACACCCCGGTGTGCTTGCTCCTAACTTTGTCCAGTTGTTGTTTTCTTCTTTAAAGACCGTACAATCCTGGGGCCTGAGAGGTGGCCCACCATGTGACGGTACCTGCTGCACAAGCGTGAGGACCTGAGTCCCTTTCCCGAGCTCTCATGTTAAAAGCCAGATGTGGCACCCACGTCCGTAACCCCGGCGCTAGGGGAGCAGGAGGAAGCAGGGGGTGGAGGATCATTGACGCTGTTGGCCAACCAAGTCTAGCCCCAAACAGTCTCATGGGAATAAGGCATAGGGCAATAGAGAAAGAAATTGGACTTCCTCCTCTGACCTCTGCATGTATGTGCATGGGCCTGTGCACACGCTTGCGTGTACGTGTACACACACAAACACACACAGACACACAGACACACACACACACACACACACACACACACACACACACGCGCGCACACATCCTTTTTAAAAAAAAAAATTATTTATTATGTATACAGCATGTATGACTGCAGGCCAGAAGAGGACATCAGATCTCGTTACAGATGGTTGTGAGCCACCATGTGGGTGCTGGGAATTGAACTCAGGACCTCTGGAAGAGCAGTCAGTGCTCTTAACCTCTGAGCCATCTCTCCAGCCCCTCACACACACACACCTTTTTAAAAACTTACAAAGAGCTTTCTATATTTTACTTTTATTGGAAGGGGGAGTTTTTATTTGCCTTACACTTCCATATCACTGTTCATCCTCAAAGGAAGTCAGGGCAGCTGATGCAGAGGCCATGGAGGGGTGCTGCTTAGTGGCTTGCTCCCCGGAACCTGCTTAGCCTGCTTGCCTTCCTTCCCCTCCTCCCAGTCCTCCCCCTACCCCCCAGAAAAGAGCAGGCCTCCCAGGGGTATCAGTTAAACACGGCACAACAAGATACAGTAAGACCAGGCACAAAACCTCATATCAAGAATGGGCGAGGCAACCCAGGAGGCGGAAAGGGGTCCCAAGAGCAGACAAAAGAGTCAGAGACACCCTCACTCCCGCTGTCAGTAGTCCCGCACAAACACCAAGCTAACAACCATCCCGTACATGCAGAGCACCTAGGGCAGACCCATGCAGGCTCTGCAGCTGATGCTTTAGACTCTCTGGGCCCCCTGCTTACTTACTTTTAATTTTCTTCTGATGCTAGAGATAAATCCAAGGCCTCATCCCACACACCAGACAAAGTGCTCTACCTCTAAGATACACCTTAACCAAGCCATCTTTTAGCCTACAATGTAATTTATTTTAGTGTCATAATACACATTCTAAAAATATCCCTTTTAAAGGATGTCAGCATTACAGGAACAGGGGATTGTATCTGGGTTGTTTGTTTGTTTGTTTGTTTTTTCTGTTACTTACATAACATAAACGTCTACAACACTGATATACAATATGCTATACATTATGATATACAATAGCCACTCAACAAACATGTGTTAAACAAGTGAAAGAATAATATCTCTTTCTGTGACTGAGGTAAAGATCTACACTACAAGAAATCCTTCCTAACTACTACTATAGACTCTTGATGTCAAGTGTTAATGTCTATAAACAGAACGGAAGGATCCCACTTGGAATCTTAAACAGACTAGTAGGTCCTTTGCTTCCTGGGCAGGCTTTAAAATGTAGCGATCTCATTAGCTGTGTAAACACTCCTGATGAGAGAAAAATCATCATCCAGGCAGGGTGTAGTGATGTGTGAACCTGAAATGGGGTTACCTCCATCTCAGAAACCTAATGTATTGAACAAGTGCACCCTACAGGTTTCCCACTTCACTGGAACACATCTTTGTTTGTTTAACTGAGAACTGGCCGATCGCAGGAGGAGCCACCACAGACGCAATGGTACATTTACCTTTCTCAAAATGCTCTGCCTCCTTGTACTTCAAACAACTTCTAAAAAAATGCCTATAAAAGAGTAGTCAGACCCAAACAGCTGTGAAGACAGGAAGAGTCTGTCTGCTTTGCTCTACTTCAGAAAACAGAGCTTCGACACACAGGTAGAGAGCATAGGGAGATGCCTCAGAATAGGAAGAACGTGTTCAATAACAATGTGGATTTCAAAATGAATTGAATACTTGGAATATAGAGGTCTCCAGTCTCAGGAAGAATATGCTTGGGGCTGACTGCCACTTTCCAGGGATGACATGAGCATCCCTGCTATGAGAAAGGGGTCAGACGGGTGACCTTAGAGGTCCTCCACAGGCTGGGATTCTGTTAGACCAAGATGGGTTATAGTGAGTCAGACCCATAACTTCCTGTGTTTGGAGGTCAGAAAGAATAGCACCATAGTTCACAGATAAGTGTTGTGTGTTAGATACGAGATGTCCCAAAAAGCCATGTGTCACCATCCCTGGTACTGTTGGAGAGACACATTTTGGGAGGTAGGGCTTAGTGGAAGGATGTTAGGTCACTTCCCCTTCCTGCATCTGTCCACTTCCCATCTGTTTCCTGTCCCCCTCTCCTGTGTGCCCCTCCACCTCCCAAACACCATCCACCATGCCTCACTGTGGCCCAAGGAATATGGCCAAGCAGCAGTAGACCGAGACTTCTGGAATCACAAACCAATAAACCTTTCTTCTTTTAAAGTTTATTGTCCCCAGGTATTCTGTCACAGCCACAGAAAGATGGCTAACACCCACAGCAAGCTGACGGCTGATGAGCAAACTGAGGTATGAGAAAACTAACCAGATGACCTGAATTTTCAGAGTGAACATTCATAAAAAGAACCCATATTTCTGAATTCCATTTTTCTTTCACATCGGTTATAATTAGCTTTCAAAGTGAAAAGTATCAATCAAATTGTGAAGGGCAAGGCAGAAATGTTCCCATATTCTTTCTACTCAGATAAAAAGGCACCAGCTTCCTAGCAGTCAAAATCCACTTCACATAATCCAAATTAATTTAAGAAAACGTCATGGGCATGGGTAGCCATTTTTAATTGCCTCTTGGAGTAGTCAAAAATATCTCAAATGGGAGAAGATGGGGGACAGACACCATGAGTACCAGAGATTCTCCAGCAGCAGCATTAGGTGTTTGAGACCACTGACCTAGGAGGAAGTTGATTGAATAATAGAAAGTCAGCACCAGTACCACAGACACATGCCTCTCAGGAGGCTCTCTATATAACACCTCCAGTCCCTTACCCCTGCCACCCCCAGCTCTTGAAAGGACCCTGGCAAACTGTCTTGGGCCTGTCTAAGTATACTCAGGTTATCTTAAGGTGCCTGCTCACAAGTTGCTGTTACCATTTGCCTCGCTGCTCCTGTGTGTGCCGAAAGAGTCTGGAAGGCCCCGGGGGAACAGTGATAACCTCTGAGGGCACCTGAACCCCTGTGCACATGTTCACACACATAATCATAATCATAATCCAAATCTAAAATAAATCCTTGAAAGACAGTGGCTGTCTTGAAGATCTCTCCTGACGAGGTGCTTGGATTCTAAACTGGAAAACCATGCAGACCCATTAGTACAGGTATTAAAAAGTTCTTTTTAGCTCTTTTTTGTTTTTGTTTCTTAAGACAGGATTCACTATGAAGCCCAGGCTGGCCTCAAACTCATGGTCTTCCCACCTCAGTCTCCCTAGTGGTAGAAGTACGGGTGTGCCCTACCACACGTGGCTTGAAGTACTTTCCCTTTATTTGCTGTGTGCTGTCTGAGCAAAGGGCTTTGGGGGCTCATATTAACTCTCCCTCCATCTCTGCCCATCTCATGCTGAGTCCATACGTAGCCAGACAGGATTAAACAGTGACCTGGGGTCACATGTGCCCCTTTCCCCTTGAGTGGGTGAGGTGGAGATTTTGGGGGAAGGGCAGTTATCATTGACTGTAGTTCCCAGAACAGCTATAATCTGCATGCCCTCAAAATTAGGGAGAAGTTGGCTATGGTGATTACAAAGTTGGCATGCACCACCGCTGGACACGGGCCCTCATAGAGGATTCTTAAAAAAACAAAACAAAAAAAATTTATTTATTTACTCTGTGTGTGTGTGTGTGTGTGTGTGTGTGTGCGTGTGTGTGTATGTGGTACATGCTCATAGCACTGTGCACACTTGGATTTTAGAAGATAACGTGTATGTGTGTGTGTGTGTGTGTGTGTGTGTGTGTTACATGCTCATAGCACTGTGCACACTTGGATTTTAGAAGATAACTTGAACCAGTTCTCTTTCTCAGTGTGGGTCCCAGGATTGAATTTAGGGTATCAGGCTTGGTGGCGAGCACGTTTACCCACTGGGCCGTCCTGGGGGTATCACCAGCCCACGTGGGGATTGTCACTGTGCTGGGAAGGATTCATCAGCAGGCTTGTTTCTGCCTTTGCCCTGCTCCCCCATTTCTCCTCTCACAGTCCTCCTTGGTGATTTCTTCCTGTTCTAGTTTACATTGTTGCCATTCTACGTCGGTCCACTCTCTGAAGGGCTTAGCCCAGAGCCTTGGTTGTTGAGATATCCTGGCGTTGGGAGGTTTCCAAATCACCAACCATTGGCTCTAACCAGAGGTGTGTTTGAAAGAAAAATACCAAGACCTGAGTCAGCAAGCCATGGCTTGGGGACCAATGAGGGCTGCCACCCACTTTTACAAACACAGTTTTACAGGAACCCAGCCACGCACGTTTGTGTGTGTGCTGTCGATGGCCATGGTGGGTTACAACAGGCTGTGTGGCCCACTGAGCTATCCGGCCCTTTACAGGAAGAGTCTGCTGACCTCTGTCTGTACCACATGAATAACATACGGTGGGAATAGCTCTTGATAGGAAGGGAAAGGCAGCCAAGACCCAGCTCCATCTCCAATTACCTCTATGGCTCTGGATGCATTGGATTTCTCTTCCCCCTCCTCCAGATGATGCTCCTCCAGATGCTCCTCCAGATGATGCTCCTCCTCCTGCTCCTCCTCTTCCAGCTGTTCCTCCTCCTCTCCCTCCAGCTGCTCCTTCTTCTCCAGCTCCTCTTCCTCCTACTCTTCCTCCTCCTCTAGCTGCTCCTTCTCCTCTTTCTCATTTTCCTCCTCCTCTCCTCTTCCTCCTTCTTTATCTCCCTGATTCCTCATCTGTAAAACAAGAAAGGTAGCCTATGTGTTTCTGGGATTTTTTTCCTCAAGACAAAAATTCAATAAGCTATGAGTAAGACCTGTCCTGCTGCCTCCTCCTCTCCAGACAGTTAACAATAAAGCCTCCCAATTTGTAACCTCGTTAGGAACATCCCTCCCCACTACAAAGTCCCTTCCATCAGAGGCAATGCCTCTCAAGCAGGTCCTTGTCCTGTTTCCATCTCCTTTCTTTAGGTTCTTCCCCTGAGTGATCTGTCACTCAAACCCCTGTACGGAGCAGGCTGTGCACAGACCCACGTCACTCCCCAGCCAGGAATACAGTGCAAAGCTTTGCTTCTCCATAAGCTCTCCACAAATACTTGGACAAAAACCAGAGTCCTGCAAGCAAATCCTTGACACTGCCTTTTCTCCTGAATCCCTCCACAGAATAGCTCTGGTGAGTCATTCTCCCCAGGTCCTGGGGCATCCAGGAATATGGTGTCAAGTGCAACAGCTGGCCGTAACTTTCCTTCCTGTCTATTTTTGGAGAATCTTTGATACTGAGTTCAAACACTTACCAGGTGTCTAGCTGTGGGGCCAGCTGTGGGTTATTTGGCCTCTTTGGGCTGCACGCTGCTGTATGAGCAGATAGAGATGATGGTGTCCACCTCGCAGGCTTGCTCCAAGACTAGATGACTGACATAAAATGTCTGTGATATAGTTAACCCTGGTGGCCGCATCCACACTGCAGAGGCTTTTCTAACTGTCTGTCTCTTTCTTACTGGGCTAATGGGCTTTTCTTCCTTACTCTATGAGGTCCTTGGGAGGACCGAGAAAGCCAGAAAAGCCTCCAGAAGTTGTCACTAGGCTATCTGGGGAACCAAAACCCCACTACAGTTTGTAACCCTTGTCGCCTCTCTGAAGACACAAGAAAGTACAAGGGTGGTCACCTCGTGGGACATTGTGTCAGTTTGTATTACACCACTGTGACAAAATACCCACAAGAAGTAAGTTATAAGGGGGTGTGGTGGTCTCAGTGAAAATGGCCCCCATAGACTCATAGGGAGGGCATTATTGGAGGTGTAGCCTTGTTGGAAAAAGTGCGTCATTGGGGGGTGGGCTTCGAGCTTTCAGAAGCTCAAGCCAGGCCTAGCGGCTCACTCTCTCTTCTTGCTGCCTGTGGATCCAGATGTGGAAATCTCAGCTACCGCTCCAGACCATGTTTGTCTGCGTGCCTCTGTGCTTCCCGCCCTGACAACAGTGGACTAAATGGAAGCCAGCCTCAATTACATGTTTTCCTTCAGAAAAGTTGCCATGGTCATGGTGTCTCTTCACAGCAATAGCAACCCGAAGACAGAGGTAAGGTTTATTTTGATTTTGGCTTCAGATCCATGGTGGCTTAGCTCTGTGACTTCGGGGCTGTGAGGGAGTATGTGACAGAGAGGACCTGCTCACCTCGTGACTCCAGGAAGCTAAGAGACAGAAAGGAGTGACGTCCTGGTATCCGCTTTAATGATATGCCGAAGTTCCTTCCGAATCCTAAAGGTCCCACCACATCCCAACAGTGACAAAGGCTGGTGAACAAAGCCTCTACACGTGTCCTTTGGGAGATACTCTAAAGTTCCAGGCATCTAACCTTCTGACAGTTCAATGCAGTGTGGTCATCTACCATTTTTGTGTTTGGGAATCGTACAATTGGCTTGCCAAACAAACAAACAAAAACACAAAAAACAAAAAAATGAAAAAAAAACCTCTTATTCAAAAACACCACAAAGATATTTAATACCTTATATGCTAATAAAAAGTTTTTTAAGTCTCAAAAATCATCTCATAGAATTTTAACTATGTTTATGAGTTTGGGCCTCATTCATGGCTATCCGGAGAGGCATGCAGACCACAGACCCAGACGGCCTTCTTTGTCTTCGGGGTACAGTGGCTCTCAGACCCTTGTTTCCTCATTCTTTGCTGTGTTTGCTTTTGACCTAGGTGAATCTAGGCACTCCTTGAGGGGGATGTGTGTCCTGTATTTGCTGAGCCTGCCATAAGCAGAGCTTCCAGTCAGGGGCCAGCTCCTGAGCACACCAGTAATCCCACTGATGTGGATGAGTTAACGGACAAATGAATTAACTGGGTACTGGGAAATGGAGACCCTGGAACATTCGGTCTCGTCCTCCTATAGAACAATAATCACACTGTGACCAGAGAAAATGCTGAAAAAGGAAACAGATTTCTGCAAAAGCGGACCAATTGTCCAAGGCCAGGCTGCACGCACCGATCCCCACTCAGAGCCTGGGCCACTGCTGGGAGCAGTCACGCATGTTACCTCAGCAGCCCAGGCCACACCGAGCCCTGCCAACTTACCTTCAGCTACCATGGCCAAGTCGCTTCACCAAGCAGCATTCTCTTGTCCCCATCCCTTCTTGACATTGGGAGTGTGGTGTTCAACTCCCAGCACACAGTGAGAAAGGTCAAGGAAACTCAAAAGAACAACCCCATCCCTTTGACTAAGGAAGATGACCACAGCATCAGGACCATTTCTGGACTCCGATGAAGCGGTTGTGTGTGGTTCTGTAGCTTTGTAGAACTGTCTTTCCTCTTAGTGCGTTCCACACTCACCCCTAAGATCTGCCCTCAGCAGCCTGGGCAAACTCCACAGAGTCAAGTCATAGGTGCATTGCTGGGTATGTGCAAGACCTGATTGTTGGCTAGGGTTGTGGTTGTACTTCAGAATATTTTTATTATGGCACTGGGGATGGAACCCAGGGCCTTGAGCCTTCCAGGCAGGTGCTCTGTCGCTTAGCCACACCCCCAGCCTTTTGAGAAGATCAGGAGTTAAAGTTCCTGCTACAGATGAATCACACTCAAGTGACACAATGTTTCGGCAATGTAGGACTGTGAGATCCCAGGACACTGCTTTCTCCAGGACCTTGCCTCCATCCTTGACGCTAAAGATTGCTTAGAGGAAATACTAGATGGCTGTCCTTGGCTCTGTCTCTCATTGGCTATGTAAGCATGGAGAGGACGAAGTTGCCCTGTTTCCCACTTTTTTCTCACAGGCAAATGTAATAGCAATAGCTGAAGCTATGAAGTTGTTAGAGGAACCAAATGAAGTCACACCCATGCGAACACTCTGTGAACAGCACGAAGCCATACAAAGGCCGAGTGATGGGGTGATACTGTCCGAAGTAGGTGACGTGTTTGTTCTTTTGAGGGGTCGAATATCTCTTCTGGAAAGGGATCTCAGGCTGCAGGCTGGTGGTTGCTGCAGGGAGGGTAAAGAACTTCCCCATGTTCCTTTAACATGATCTCTCAAACTTGGTTCTTGCTAAAGCCACAGAATTTGAGCCTTCTAAAGTCATGTTTGAAATTTTAAATTGTCTATTTTTTTTATTTTCTGAGATTAATATAATTATGTTATTTTCTCCCTTCCTCACTCCAATCCCTCCCTTGCTCTCTCACAAACTCATAGCCTCCTTCTCTTTAATTGTTGTTACGTGTGTGGGGGTGGGGGGGTGGGAGGGGTGGGTATGGCATGTGTGTATATTCTTAAATGTATAATACAACCTGCTAGGTCCATATATTGTTACTTGTATGTCTGTGTTTTCAGGACTGACTGTTTGGTACTGGGTCACTGATTGGTGTGCTGTACCCTGGGGAAGATGATTTCTCCCGTTCTCAGCATCCCTGTAGTTCATTGCGTAGGGTTGAGACCTGTGAGTTTCCCTCTTCCACTTGAGTGTGTCTACTGGTGGTGTCCTTGCTCAGCTCACATTTAGGCATCCATGTTAGTGAGATCTCATGGTATAAGGAGAGAAGAGGGCTATGAACATGAAAGTCTTCTCCAAACATAGTCTCATGGTATAGCTTCTCTGACATTTCTAAGAAACCCAATCTCACAGCAAACTCCCTGTTCTTCTGGCTTTGCAATCTTTGCGCCCCCTCCTCTGAGCTGATCCCTCAGTCTTAGGCACAGGGGATGGGACTGAGTTCTACAACCGCATTTTGAGGGCTTGTGGCTTCCTCTAAAGTCTTCATCTATTGTAAAAAAGAAGGTTCTTTGATGGAAGATGTCATGTGGAGTATTAATCCCCAACATTACATATGATGGAGGGTGGGTCTTTGCAAGGTCATGACGGTGGCCCTATGATGGCAATGTGGCTTTGTAAGAGATAAAAGGAACATATATCCAAGTCAACAAGCTTATCCTGTCTCAACCTTGTAGTGAGAGAACAAGAAAGCCTTCCCCAAGCACAGCCTTATCATTCTTTATAAGTCATCCAACCTGTGTTATTCAGTTATAACAACAAAAAGCAGGCTATCATAGTCCTAAGAAAATGAGCAGAAATTGTTCATTGCTACCTTACAAGGAAGGGAAGAAGGACAGAGCCCAGTCAGGGGCCAGGAGGCCACATTCTGGTCCAGGTTTCCAAGAAGTACGTATGTCTCGTCACCCCCACCCTCTGCAAGCTCTTCCTTGAGCAAGGGCTCCTCATCACTGAAGTGGTCATGATAAGCTCATGTGTGTTTATTTGTTCACACCTATTGGTCGAAGCCCTTCCTGCCATCTGCCCTGTCGGGGCCATGGCGGAGATGCCCACCGAGAAAGGGGGCAGGATGTGCTCTGGATGAAACTTGTCAGGTCTTTTAAACTAGAAGTGGCAACTACTGTTTCACGTAACACCCATGAGTGGAATCACTCAGATAATACATGTGTGGACGTCACAACCCCACAGAGACAGACAGATCTAGGTGGCATAGAGATACCAACAGGTCCCCAGAACTCTAGGGACACTGTTTACAGGGATGTTATCTACTTCATTTTGCTTTTTATTCTATCAGTGTCTGCTCATAAGTGAAATCCCCAAGTGAGAAGGTCCTTGAGAGACACCCAGTCTCTAGGATCTACGATCCTCCAATGTCTCCACATGACAAGGACTCTCTGGTTTGAATGTGGAGCTGCTGGAGGGTGCTGTTCCTGGAGAGGGCCTGGGAGCTCTGTGCCTCTTCCTCAGTGGCCCACTCTGCAGCTCTTCATGGGTGTCCTTCATAATACCCTTTGTAATCAGCCAATCCAGGCAGAAGAAAAGCTCTGATCTGAGTGTGCTCTCGAGCCCCTCAACTCTATCCCTCACCCAAGGAAAGCTATCCTGGTACATTTATCAGTCCTTCAGAATGTGTGGGAACACATATCCTTCTTGGTCACCATGAAAGCACGGTGCCTGAATCCTTGGGGTAGAGAAAGGCAGCCATTTCCATGGCTTTCTACTCCTCTGACTTTTCCAAGCTAGGTCCCCCAGGAAATCATGCAGTCTCGCTTCCTTGCCTTTCCATACCCATAATTCTAAGCCAGGTGGACAGGCTGGACTGTGTCACAGCCTCCCCTTCCACTCCCGGCAGCCCACTAAGGGAATCCTGAAGGTGAGGTTGGAGAACACCCAGGTCTCAGCATGCAGCAGCAGTAAGCAAGCCTTCCTGCCCGGAAATGCCGTGTCTGGAGGCCAAGCCTCAGAAGTGCTTGTTTAACTGGCCGGTGGCAAGCTCCCTTCTGGGCCATTCTACTGGGCGGCAGGTGTGTGGGGGCGGTCATCTGCCAACCACACAGTGGGCTGGATGCTCCACTAGACCACAAGTGGTGAGGAGAGGAAGCGGGGTGTACGTGGAGGCAGATGGGAAATGACTGTGGGGAAAAGGGTAGAACGAACGAGAGGTGGAAGGGCCAGCCTTTGTGAAAATAAATAAGGGACAATCAGCTTCCAAGGTGACAGAGATGAGAGAAAGTGCCTCATCTCCCATCGGTGCCCTCCACCAACTCCACACATCAGGGTTTGCTCTCTAGTGCTCAGAGAACCAAGGACTATGAAAGATACGTTTTGGGAAAAGGTAACTGGACTTCTTAAAGGTATAGCTTAGAAAGGCTGAAGACACGGTTCTGGTCTAAGGAAGACTGCTTGCTTGGAATGTTTGATGCCCTGAATTCCATCCATGGGAGGGAAGCAGTGAAGGGCATGGGGGAGGTGGGGAGAGAACCACAGACTACCTAAAGGTGAATTTTTTAACATCTGGGGATGCAATTAGAAATATATAAATAATCCAAATACATGGGTGTTTCTAAGACAGTGAAAGCACTCTGTAAGGTACTTTAATGATGGAGACATAGCACTAAAGATCTGTCTAAATCCACAGAACATACATAATGCCAAGAGTGAGTGAGCTCTACTATAAACTATGTACTCCGGGGGACAATGGCGGGCAGCCGACACTGTAACAAGCACACTGTTCTGGTCTAGGAATGCAGATAGTGACAGAATTATAGGACAGATGTGCAGGGATGGATATTTAACCCAGACATCCAGGAAGAGTGGAATGGCCGTGCCCATTGTGACATTACTAGAGTGATTTAGTCAACCACTCAAGAGACAAGAATGGTGGAGGCTGAGGCTGCAGCTAAGTAGTGGGGTGCTTGCTTACCAAGTGCAAGGTCCTGAGTTTGACCCCCAGTGCCAGAAAAGCAAGTAATGTATTCTACGCTAATACATGAAAATATGTACATCAATCACATTGGTCAACCAAGAGAAGCACAGAGCAGTCGGTACATACTGGTGTCAAAATGCACACAAGTGCAATTTCAGGGTGTGGAGACAAACTTGGAGAGCTATAAATAGGTGCAACTTTAACTCCATGTCACTTCCCTGTCAAGCATTTAAGGCCACAATACAATTGAACTTATGAAGGAGAAGAGATGTTGTAAGCCAAGAGGACGTGGGAGATCCAGAACAGAGTAGGAATGGATTTCCTAGTGACCTCCATCTCCTGACCTTTGTCCTGGTTTTCAGCTCTCCTCTAGTCCCTGGCAGTGCCCCATCTTCATCTCTCATTTATATTTTTTCATCTTTGATGAGAAAGACTGAATGTCAGTGTTGTGTTGACACTGCCTATAACACAGATTCTGGAGATTTCCATGAGAGCAGGCCCCCTGTCTGTAAGCTCAAGCCCTCTCAGAGCAGACTTATGAGAGAGGGAAAACATACTCCACGGGCCTAGAGTCTGGGTTCTCCACTGGCAGCAGGTCCCAGGGCCCCTGATCCAAATGTGGGCTCCCCTGGTCCAGCCGCAAAGCATCCTAACCTCCTCTCCAAGCAGCCCTCTGGCAGAGGGAAGCAACCTATGAGCTCAGAAAGCTAATGACCTTGAAACTATCCATTTATCTTGGCCTTCCCCCTCCGTGAGAGATGCCACAAAAGGTGCCAGTCTCTCTCTTTCTCTCTGAAGAAGGATGAACATCGCCAGAAAGCCAGGCCTCAGCCTCCCTTCTCCTCCTGGGCCAGGCCCAGGGCTGGAATATTGACGGAGCCAGAGGGGAGAGTAAATCACTCTCGATCATGCCTGAGCCCTCCACCTCAGGGAGAGCGCTCACCTGAGGTCTGCGTCAGAGCCTAATGTCTGTCGGCTTCTCCATAAATCTTCATAAGTAGGCAGTGTTGCTTCCTAACAAACCTGCTTGGAGCCAGAGACCAGGGACAACTCTCCCAAGCCGAGCCGAGCTGAGCTGGCAAGCCAGCGGTGGACAGCACAGCCCAGCCACCTCCAGCCTCCCACCAAGAGAAGGAGGAAGGTGCCCACCACAAGGAATTGGAGTCTCTCTGAAACCAACGCTCCCCTCGGCTGCCCAGCATCTGCTTCGGTGGCTGCCCTCACCCTGGCACGGGGACTTCAGATTCCCGCTGGGCCCAGCTGAAGCCAAGAGCTGGCACCGCGAGACTCCCCTTTGTTCATGGCGCTGGCCACTTGGGTGTGGGATGTTTCCTCTCCTCTCTCCCGCAGCATTCAATGGGATTTGGGTTAAACACCAATTCATGGACTATGGCCGGGTTGAGAAGGCGTCTTGTCCCAGCCTGGAATGCAAACAAATAAAAAGACCAAAATCAACAAAGAAAAATGAATGCCCGTACTCTCAGAAAAGGCACAGCCACTTTGAAGATAAGGAACGCCCCCCCCTCCCTCTAGTAACTGTTTTTGCATCTGGGGAGTCCTCCATGAGATTTCCTTTCCTTCCCCACTAAAGCTGTCTTTGTCTTCTTTAGTGAACTCACACCATAGAGACCATCCGGGATGCCCTGTCTTAAAGGGTCTTGGGTACCTCATTTCCAGTGGCATCCAAAGGGGATGCTGGGGAGAGGGCAAAGGACCAGAAGCTGAAGTGGTCTCCCATTCAAATTGCTAGAATGGGTTTTGGGGGTTTTGTTTATGGCTCTAAGGATTAAAACAATGTAATGTATTCTTGTCAGGTAAATCCACAGTTTCAGTTCAAATTTCCAAGGTCCGTGAAAAGGTGAGTCAGTTTGTTTGCTACTGTACCGACGTGTGAAGGGCTAAATTAATCCTTCCATATGATGTCTGAATAGGTTATTATAAGGTGCTTAGAGACTTGGCAGGCT